>NW_026111653.1:0-300000 GCF_024679095.1 Eriocheir sinensis
CTGACTGAGGGAATGCCGAAAACAATGGCAGGAAAAATAACGCCTGAGGCAGCGATGCCAGAATCAAGAAGCAAGGTCGCAGGTTGTACTGAAACCTAACTATCAACTAACACACCTCCTCCCCTTTAAGCTCATAGCAGAGTCTGGAGCTTCATTGTTGTGGGGTCGTCTGGCGTCGGCGAAAGGCGCTCTCTAACGTCGAAGGCGTCGGAGGGTCCTGGATGACCTCCCCGTCTGCAGCAGGGGTGGCAGCTGGTTCTCCTGGTTAACACCTGGCACCAGGCGCAGGTGTATCCTGTTGTGCCGGAGGGTGCGGGCATTGGGGAGGCGGAAGTCGTATGGGCGTGGCCTACCTCGCAGTCAATGTAGGAAACAACATAACCTTGTTCACTTAGAGCCACTTTCACAGTCACTTTGTTTGTTTTGAGCGTTACCCATGGCGGCGATCGACGCTATAGTTTCCCATGAAACTGGCCTATGGGGTAGTGGCGGCTGCAGAGGAAGCGAGAGGTGTTGAGAGTGTCTGGCAAGGTGCGAGGCTAGGCTAACCCCGCAGCCGCCACTACCCCATCGGCCAGTTATACGTGGAAATACTATAGCGGCGATCGTCGGCAATGGTAACGATCAAAACAAACAAAATGACTGTGAAAGCGGCCCTTAAGCTAGATTCCTGGCGCCTAGGCAGGTTGGTAAGGTTGCAGTTGATTGGCTGCACCTCTCTCTTGCTAACTAACACTCATGTCGGACACATCTTGCATGCTCGGGTGAGACATGTTTCTTTATTATATGCCATAGCTCATCTCATATACGAGATAGCCAGTTTCGGTTGACACCATCAGACTTAGCAGTGACTGTAGAATCAAGATGCATTGTAAAAACTTGACAAAAAAATAATGGTATTACGATGAGCTGAACTGTGAAGATGTTAAAAAAATATTTATAACATGTTTTAATTATGCTCGCTGTTTTCAACAGTTGTTCATTGACTGCAGAAATATATTATTACGTTACGTAGGAAAATCTCTCGTTAACACGATAGTGTGATCAGAATGCAGATAAAGCTCCACATATTGAAAACACAGAGTTATTCATAGCAACATGTCACTCGCCGCAGCCATCACGGCGCGCGCGACACTCGGCGTGTGGTGGCAGAGTGAAGGGACACTAAACAAATGCTGATTGGAAAGTTATGTTGTATGTATTGGTGATGAAGAAACTGACGATGAATGTAACACGCCATTATCTCCTGAAAAAACACTCCGTCCCTTCCATTGATCGACCCGCCGGCAGTACTTTCCATTACTCTTTTATCCGTCCCATCTCATCCTCCACCTCCTCCTCCTCCTCCTCCTCCTCCTCCTCCTTTCCTCTATGAACCAATAAGCCAGAGCGACACGAAAAAAACTGAAACCATCCCCAAATTACCTTCCAGAATCTAAATTACAAAAAAATAGTCGAGTTTCATAACCTCGGAGTCGTCGAGATCTCGTTTCCCAGCTAATATTGACACTTTTCCTTACGTCGCCTGAGTCTAGTCCACCAGGCCGCCCAAGACCCGACACAGCTCCTCCGGCAACCCACAGACCCTGGCAATCCACATTAGACACAAAAATACATAACACAGACCCTTGCAACTCTCTCCTGCCCTCATTTATAGCCGCTGTCTTCTCTTAGGTTATCACTAGACTCTCGGCACCTTAGTCAGTCCTCACAACAACCTCCTCCAACAGCCTCTTCAGCGTACTTTTAAATCCTCTATATCCCCTTGGCTCCTTACATGCCTCGAATAGGATCCTCAACACCCTTTTCAGTCCTCCACAGCATCCCCTCTACCCTTCAGATAGCTCCTAGGCCCGTCACATCTCCTCAGCAGCATCCTCAGCATCCCAAATAATAGTCCCCCACGACATCTGTCCCATATCTTTCAAATGTCCCACGTAGTCCCCTATCCCAGTGTAACGCAAAATGTACAGGGAAAGAAAGAAACGAAGGAAGAAAGAATATAGATGAAAGGAGGATGGGATGACAGGGAGAGAGTAAAGAGGACACAGAACAGGGAATAAAGACCAGCTTAAAGGATAGGGAAGGTTAAGGACAGTGGGGAAGGGAAAAGCAGGAAAATAAGAGAGGAATGAGGGAGAGGAAATGGGGAGGGAAAGGGGAAGAGGGAGAAGGACGAGGATTGGAGGGAACGGGAAAGATGGTAAGAGACTAAGGGAAGAAGATGGGATTGGGAAGGAGGGAACGGCAGTGTAGGGAAATACAGGAAGAATGAAGAAGAGGAGGAAGGAGGGGGAAGGGGAATGCGAAAGGAGAGGAGGGAAGCAGGAAGATAAAATAGCAATGATTGGAGGGAGAAAGAGGAAAAGAGAGAAAGGAGAAGGGAGGAAGGGAAGCCGAGGAAGAACAGGAGAGGGAAAGGGAAGGGAAATACTACAGAAATACAAGAGGGAAATGTAAGAGGTTGGGGAAAGACGGGAAAGGAGGATACAAGAAAATAAGATAAGAATGAAGAAGAAGAGGAGGAGGAGGAGGAAGGAGGAAGAGGAAGAGAAGAATAAGAAAGGGAGGAAACAAAAAAAAACGAACGAATGGGGGAGGAGGAGGAAGCAGAGAAAGAAGAGAGGAGTGAGAAGGGAGGGAGGGAGGGAAGGAAAAAGGGGGAAAGGGGAGAGGAAGGAAAGGGGGGGTTCAGGGGGGGGGGGGCGCAGGGGGGTGAAGGTGTTGGTTTAGTAAGTTGCGAGTTGCCGTTTTTCTTTCCCTGTCCATTTTTCTTCTTTTATTACAGTTCCCATTTCTCTTCTTTTACAGTGACTTCATGGAGTAGTGGTGGTGGTGGTGGTGGTAGTGGTGGTAGTGGTGGTGGTTGTAGTGGTGGTGGTGGAAGTAGTAGTAGTAGTAGTAGTAGTAGTAGTAGTAGTAGTAGTAGTAGTAGGAGGAGGAGGAGGAGGATTAGGATGAAGAAAAGGAAGAGAAAGAGAAAGAAGAGGAAGAGGAGGAGGAAGAGGAAGAATGCTGCAATCACAAAAGGAAGAGAAGTAACAGGAGGGAAGGGAAGAAAAAAAAAGAGAGGAGGAGGAGGAGGAGGAGGTGCAAGAGGAGGACGTAAAGGAGGACGATAACGAGGACTAGAAGAAGGAGGAGGAGGAGGAGGAGGGCGGACACGCGAGGAAGAGAACAAGCAGACGGTAGAAGAAGAGCCACTGGGTGAGGAAGAAGTCTGGTTGTCACCATCTTCTCCTCTGTCCTCTTGTTTCTCCTCCTTCTCCTACTCCAAATCATCTTTTTTTTCTTTTTTTCACTCCTCTCCTCCTTCGCGTTACTGTTTCATGTACTAGTTTGTCGTTTGTTGTTTATTTATGTTTCACTTTTTGTTTGCGCCAAAGGTGTTCTGTGTATTTATTTCCCCCGAGCTTGTTTGCCGACAGGTACACACACACACACACACACACACACACACACACACACACACGCACACGCAAACGGGGGCGGGTAGGTGGGAAGGGAATTAAAACTAACGAGAGAGAGAGAGAGAGAGAGAGAGAGAGAGAGAGAGAGAGAGAGAGAGAGAGAGAGAGAGAGAGAGAGAGAGAGAGAGTAAATGGAGGGAGAAAACAAAAAAAAATAACATAGGCCTCAAAGGAACACCGAGGGCTAAAAGGAAAGTAAATGGAGAAAAGAGGAGGAGGAGGAGGAGGAGGAGAGGAGATAAAAGGAAGGCGAAGCAGAAGCAGGAAAGTGTTGATGGTTGAAAAAGAGAAGGAAAAGGGAGGAAGAGGAGGAGGAGGAGGAGGAGGAGGAGGAGGAGGAGGAGGAACGTGGAAGGTAGGAGTCCGCTGCCATCCTGCCCTACCTGGCTCTAATCCAAGAGAGAGAGAGAGAGAGACGAGAGAGACGAGAGAAGTATAAACGAACAGAAAATAAGGTGCAGAAAAGGAAGAAAAAAAAATCAGTAATATAAATCTGCAGAGAGAAAGTCGAAACAAATAAGTAATTATGAATAAAAGCAATATTGAAAGTATTATCATCGAAAGCAAAAGGGAAAGGAAAGGTAAAGAAGGAGAAGTAATATATGTTTCCTTTGAAGAGAGAAGCAAGGAAAAAAATATGAAAATAAAAAAAAGAGGAAAGTGCAGGACCGGAAGGAAGTATGTAAATGGGA
Organism: Eriocheir sinensis; assembly: GCF_024679095.1. Classification (NCBI taxonomy): domain Eukaryota; kingdom Metazoa; phylum Arthropoda; class Malacostraca; order Decapoda; family Varunidae; genus Eriocheir; species Eriocheir sinensis. The sequence continues at coordinate 4,163 of NW_026111653.1, forward strand.
AAGAGGGAAAAAAAAGTTCAGAATATGTAGTAAAAAAAAAAGTTAGCGCAGCGAAGCAAGACATTTGAAAACACGGACACAAAAGTTGAAACGAAGAAGAAGCGTCACCAAGAAAAGAAAAGCAAGGAAGTTAAGAAGTCAAGAAATAAGAAAAGAGAGAGCAAAGAGTGAGAAATAAATGTTGAGAAAAAGAAAAGAAAAACGTGTAGGAGTAAAACAAAGGAAAGAAAAGAGGTGTGTTAAGGGACAGGGACAAAGAAATGACAGTAAAGGACGAATGAAGAAAAGACGGAATATGGAGGAAAAGTTGATAGTGGGGAAAGAAAATACGAATGCGAGGAAAAAGACTCAAATACGTGAAAAGTGAAAAAAAGAATGAAAGAAAGAAAGAAGGAAAAACAGAGTCGAGGGAGTATTGGAGGAAGAAAATTAACCGTGGAGTGAAATTGAATACGAGGGAAAAAATGAATGTAAGAAATTGAATTGACGGAGAAAAGCTGACAAAGGCGTAAAAATGAGCTTGAGAGAGAGAAGGGAGGAAAAATAAAGCTTGTGTAAAGAGGAAAATTGATGAGGAGGACAGAGGAAAGTTGACGGTGGAGTAAATATTAGCGTGAGAGAGAAGGGGAAAAAAAAGCATGTGGGAAGTATGTGGAAATTGAAAAAAAACAAGGAATGGGGGAAATCAAATGGAAAGTTGACGGTGGAGTAAAAATGAGCGTGAGAGATAAAGGAAAAAAAAAGCTTAATCCTTCCTTCCAATATCAGCGGAGTTTGGGGACGCGGTTGCCAAAGGACCCAACCCACAGCGTGCCGGCGATGGGCGTTCCTTCACTCCCATCATCACCCCATCCATCCGTCCAGGCCGCCCCATCCATCACCTGTCCCCCTACAACCCCCCTTTTCTTTCTCTTTTTCTTCCTTTTTCTCTGTCTCTCTGTGTGTCTGTCTATGTCTCTCTCTGTCTGTCTGTTTCTGACTGACTGTTTCTCTCTGTCTGACTGTTTCTCTCTCTCTCTCTCTCTCTCTCTCTCTCTCTCTCTCTCTCTCTCTCTCTCTCTCTCTCTCTCTCTCTCTCTCTCTCTCTCTCTCTCTCTCTCTCTCTCTCTCACGCACGCATATCATCCTCATCGTCTTTGTTTCTTTACCTTCGCGCTCCGCTGTTGCATCTCATATTTTCTTCCTCTTCTTATCTTGCTTTTTTTCCCTTCCTCCCCCTTTCCATCCTCTCTCTATCCTTCCTTTCCCTCCTTCCCATCTTCTTTCTTTATCTCCACTGCCTTTCCCTCTTCTCAAAACCTTCCCTCGTCTGATCACATCGATCCGCGAGGGTATTAGGTGACTACCAGAGGCTTATGGTCTATATATGGTACCTCTTGAAAACGAGCGAGTCATCAGCTTGGGGTCGGATTATCTGACATATCGTCGCCCAAGAACACATATTTGACAAGGTTTTCGTAGGAGTTGTGGGCATTTCCAGGAGTAGTTTTATGACCCCGGTAGTAGTTTGACCCTTCTTCTGTACCATTAACCTCAAGAAACACTCATTAGAACCCGACTGACCCCCTCTTTGACCTTTAGAAATAGGTGATGTGAGAAGGGAAAGTGTCTTAAAATACCCACCCAACAACTTCCCTCCCCATCCTTAAAACTATCTTACCTTCATTAGAAACTTTCAATCGGAGTAGCACTAATGAGATACTCGTCTTCTCAAAATGTTTCACTCATCCTCTGCCTTATCCGTGAAAGAGGTTTTATCAGTATTCTTCCTCAACCCCAATATATCCAGTTTATATGCTTGGGTACGCGCACTAACATTCCTTTCAGTATAAGTTCTTTACATGAGTCGTCCTAAGTTATCACTATAATCCATTTTAAAACCTCAATTAGATCACCTCGCAGGCTACGTATTTCCAAAGAATTAAAATCAAGTTTAGTTTTTTTTTTTCCTGTCCGGCAAACATCATGGTTATATATATATATCCTTTTCAGAATTCTCTTTTGAACGGGAATCGAAGGAATCTACACTTGTCTATCTACTCCGTGTATACATAAAGGGTGACAGAACTGTACATCTTCATCAAGGGGCGGCCACGAAGGAACACGACAAGCACGCTCAAGACTGGCGGCGATGCGCTGCGCCTCGACGAGAGGTGAACACGTGCCCTGCCAAGACGGTGTTCCTGCCGCAATAACTGCCCCAATTATTACCTGAAGACCGTCCACTGTTGTCGTGGTGCTCAGCTTTCCTGCTTTTCATTGCAACTAGACTGAATATCCCTCGCAGGACGCGTTCCCAACGGGCAGAACGCCAAAAACCAAGGTCACGAATTCTCCCAAAGGCTCATTGTATCTCCTATATAACTCTCCTGCCTTCGCCTTACCTGTATCGCTCCATCCAGCACTACAGTCCGACTCAGCTATGAAGTCCGTTTGGGCGGGGACTGCTTGGGGATGCTCCCTGGCCACAGATCTGCCGGGTCTTATTTATTGTGTACAGAATATTTGATAAACAATTACCAATAGTACGTAGATGACGTATGAGGGAGAGAGTGATGCTTCTGGGGTGACGGAGGTTCCTTCTGAGGGGGTTCGCGCTCCACCCAAATTGACTTCATATTTGTGTCGGACTGTAACACAAAATGGTCGCGGCAATCTCTCCGGACAAAGCTTTAACCAGACTGTCGCCCACCTCCGGGACGCCCGCCATAGTAAAACACTCATCCTAGTCCTCTCATCCTTGTCACAAAAATAACACGGTTTAATAAGTACATAATCTAACTGTCAACAAGCAGGGCCCTGTTTGTGGCCAGGGGTCCTGCGTCACCCCTCGTGCAGGCTCTTGATTACTTGTCCTGCAGTGTCAAGAGAACGGCGTTGGTCGGGAGCTGAGGTCTGCACTCTTAGAAAAGAAACTCTACGTTTTCTCCTTAACACTTTTCAGTATTCATGAAAACGCGGAAGCTCGTGCGGCGCTGAGAGCCTTCACCTCGGTGTTGTCAGTACGCAAAGCCCTCATACCTCCCGAAGGCGGCGAAGCTCTAAGTATAAATCCCTCTTAGTCATAGATACCCAAGTAAGGTGACCAGCAAAGGAAGTCAGGGACCTTTTTTTTATTTATCTTTTATTTTTTACAGCTAAGGAGACAGCTCAAGGGCGCAAAGAAAAATATAAAAAAAGCCCGCTACTCACTGCTCCTGATAGAGGTCAAAGGAGTGTCCAAAAAGAGAGGTCAATTTCGGGAGGAGAGGTGTCCTGATACCTCACCTCACGACCTCCGACTTAGGTCACCCTGACGACCACTGAGGTCAATCTGATTTCTCTGTTGATCTTTCCTCCTTGGCTCCTCTCCATTCGCCCCTTCCTCGCCCGATTTCGTCTCTGCATCCCTACTCGTTATACTCGTTCCCATCCATGCCTCCTCGTGTACTTTCCTCTACCTTATCTATTCCTTCACAAAGTTTTTTTTCTTTCCCGCCTCTCTTCCTTACTCGCTGCGTCAGTACCACCCACCCTTTGGAACTTTTTTTTCTCCCTTCCACTCCGTCCACTCAGGATCGCTCCCTTCTTTCCAGACTTCCTTCCTTGTTCACCTTCCTCCTCTCCTCTTCACTTGCTTCCCCTCTTCCCTCCCTTTTCACTTCCCCATAACTCCTTCTCACTCTACGATTCTTTTCCTTTCCTTCACTGTCTTTCTTCCTCCCTCCCTCTCCTTTCCTCTGTCGTTCCTCCCTCACTCTCCTTCCCTATGTCCTTCCTTATCTCTCTTTCTCTCCTTCCCTCCCTGCCGTCCCTTTCCTCCGTCTCTTTCCTTCCCTCTGTTGCTCCTTCCATCTCTCTCCTCCAACCCTTCCCTCCCTTCCTTCCCTCTCCTTCCCTCCCTCTCCTTTCCTCTGTCGTTCCTTCCCTCACTCTCCTTCCCTATGTCCTTCCTTATCTCTCTTTCTCTCCCCTCCTGCTGTCCCCTTTCCTCCGTCTCTTTCCTTCCCTCTGTTGTTCCTTCCATCTCTCCAACCTTCCTCCCTTCCTTCCTCTCCTCCTCCCCTCTCCTCCCCTCACTCCTCCTTCCCTATCCCCCCCCTCACCCCCCCTTCCCCTCCGGAGGTCGATTTCGTGATGGCTTCGTCGGCTCATCATATCTTCATTATAGGACAGATTTTTTCAATCGCCCAGTGTCAACCCAGACTTCGGGGGGAGGAGGAGAAGGGAGAGGAGGAGGTGGAGGAAGAGGAGGAGGAGGAGGAGATGATTAAAAGGTAGTCAGGAAAGTAGACGATAAATCGGATAAGGAAACCGATTACGATGATTATGAGAAAAGTGGAGGAAGAGGAGGACGAGAAAAAGAAGAAAAGGAGGAAGAAGAAAAAAAGATAAAAAGTAACAAGAAGAAGAAGAAGAAGAAGAAAAAAGAAAAAAAAACAAGAGCAAAAAGAAGAGGAAAAAAAAATAGAAGAAGAGGAAGAAGAAGAAATAGAAGGTGAACGGGACTGGAAACAGGATGAACACATGAACAGATACAAGAGGAGAAAGAGGAGGAAGAGCAGGGGCAGGGGGAGGAAGAGGAGAAACAAGAGGAGGAAGACGTTATTGGAGAAATGAGAAGGAAAAAAAACACGCAAAAGAACAAGACTTAGGTGGGATAACAGAACAGAGAAGGAGGAGGAGGAAGAGGAGGTGGAGGAGGTGGAGCAGACATAAGCCGCGCGTAAGTGGAACAGAAAAAGATATCGTAAAGTGGTTTCTTAGGAATATCACGAATTTTTTTTTTTTTTTTTTTTTTTTTTTTTTTCAGAATCTTCCTCAGAGTTTCTGTGTCGAACGAAACCATAAAAAAAGAGTAAAAAAAAGGGAGACGGATGAGCTTTGATTATGTAAACGAGAGAGAGAGAGAGAGAGAGAGAGAGAGAGAGAGAGAGAGAGAGAGAGAGAGAGAGAGAGAGAGAGAGAGAAAACATCAGTAAAATAAATGCCAGAGAGAGAGAGAGAGAGAGAGAGAGAGAGAGAGAGAGTTTGTGTATCCGTGAGGGAAATGCAGAAACTGTGAAGGAACATGAAATAAACAGAATAATTAAAAAATGCAAGGGATGTGAAGAAGGAGGAGGAGGAGGAGGAGGAGGAGGGAAGAAGCAAAATATATGAGGAAAGAGCTAGGAAGAAAATTAAGTGAAGAAATAGGATACGAAGATGAAGAAAAAGAAGAGAAAAATGAAAAATGTAGAGGAAGAAGTGAAGGAGTAGAGGATATAGAAGATGAAAAATTGCATAAGGAAAGTAAAACAGTAGAGAAGGAAAAGTTGACACAGAAATAAGAGAGAAAATGGAGGAGGGGAGAAAAAGGAGAGAGGAAAAGAGAAGTCAAGTAAAAGATGAATAAGTAAGGACGAAGAAGAATAAGAAAAAGGAGGAGAAAAGGATCATAATGAGAAGGAAAAGGAGAATAAAGAAAGAGATTGGAGAGAGAGATGAAGAGAGAGAGAGAGAGGGGTATCAGGTATCACTCCTCCTCCTCCTCCTCCTGCTCCTCCTCCTCCTCCTCCTCCTCTTCTTCTTCTGCCTCTTCTACAGTTTATTTCCTGAGAAGTAAAGTTGAAATAATTAAGTAAAAACGGCAGAAAAGGAAAATTAGAAGGAGAAATAAGCGAAAGAGAAATAAGAAGAAGAAAAAGGAGGAAGAGGTGAAGAGGATATATATGAAACAGAAGGAGAATTAAAGTTATAAAAAAAAACAGCTGGGAAAAGAAATCATGAGAAAAAATACTAGACGAAGAAAAAGAATATATGAGGAAAAAAGAGACTGGAGGAGGAGGAGAAAAGAAAGAAACGGGAGGGGGAGGAAAAGGAGGAAAAGGAGGAAAAGATAGGAAGGAAAGGGCGAGCAATATCCTTCAACGGCCAATTTAGAAATGAAGAAGAAAATCAGAGTCGAAAAAGAAGAAGAAGAAGAAAAGGAAGAGAAAGAAGAGGAGGAGAAGGGAAGGAAAGGAGAGAGCAAATTCCTACATCGTTAAATATGAAAATGTAGGAGAAGAAGAAGAGTCGAAGAAGAAGAAAAGGAGGAGGAGGAGGAGGAGGAGGAGGAGAAAGGAAGGAAAGGAGAGAGCAAATTCCTACATCGGTAAATATAAAAATGTAGGAGAAGAAGAAGAGTCGAAGAAGAAAAGGAAAAGGAGGAGGAGGAAAAGGAAAAGGAGGAGGAGAAAGGGAAGAAAAGCGGGGGGGCACATTCCTCCGGCGGTCAGGAAGGAAGAAGGCCGACTAATGCTGAGATATTGTAGAGCGGGGAGGGAAAAAAGGAGGAAGGGAAAATACTCGGGATTTCTGTGACAGTTTATGGCAGAAGGATAATATTTGTTTGCTTTATTTACTACCCGCCTGAGATGCCGTGTAAGCAGAGAATATAACCCGATAAGTATTTCCTTTTTTAATGTAAACTACTACTACTACTACTACTACTACTACTACTACTACTACTACTACAACCACCATTACCACCACCATTATCACCACCATTACCACCACAATCACCACCACCACCACCACCATCACCAGAGTCATCATGGAGTCCCTTAAATCACTCTGATCTCCATTATCGCTCGGTACAGGTGAGGAGGAGGTTAGGGGGAGGAGGAGGAGGATGATTAGTATGAAGAGAAGAAGAGATAAAAGGAAATAGCGGAGGAGAAGGCGGCGGCGCAGGAGGAGGAGGAAGAGGAGGAGGAGGAGGAGGAGGAGGAGGAGGAAGGAGAAGAGGAGGAGGTCTAATATAAGCAGTAATAGAAGGAAGTCTCATTGAGCGGCTCTGCTTAAAATAGTCGTGTATATGTACTGTGTGTGTGTGTGTGTGTGTGTGTGTGTGTGTGCGTTTTCCCTTTCCCGCTACCTCCCTCTCTCCTTTCCTCCTTCCCATTCCCTTCCATTCTCCCTTTACTGTTCATCTTTCCATTATTATCTCCCTTCTCTTCCTCACCTATTTTCTCCCCTTCATTATCATATCCCATACTTCCCTTCTCTCCTTCCTTCTTTTTCCTCCTTCTTCTCAATCCTTCTCTCTCCTTCTCCTCCCTTTTTTTTATCTACCTCCCTTTCCTTATCTCTTCCCTCCTTCTTCAGTGTGCATGTGAGGTGAAGGGAAGGGGAGATGGTTAACAGGTTTACCTCTTTGGATTCTTTTTGTGAGTAGCGATTAGCGGGCTTTTTTTATATTATTGTTTACTTTTTTGTGCCCTTGAGCTGTCTCCTTTGTTGTAAAAAAAAAAAAAAAAAAAGTAAGTAGGTCACGTGTCCCTCCTCTTCCTCCCCCATTTCCCTCCCTTTTCTCCCCTCCCCTCCTTCTCCCCTTCCTTAAATCTATTCGTATACTTTGGGTCATATTTTTTTCCTCTTCCTTTTCCTACTTTCCTCTTTCCTTCTTTTCCTTTCCCTTCCTTTCTTTTCACGCCCTCCTCGTTTTCCTCATCTTCCTCCCCCATTTCCCTCCCTTTTCTCCCCTCTCCTTCCTCCTCCCCTTCCTTAAATCTGTTCGCGTACTTTGGGTCATATTTTTTTTTCCTCTTTCTTTTCCTACTTTCCTCTTTCCTTCTTTTCCTTTCCCTTTCTTTCTTTTCACCTCTTCTCTTTTTCTGTTTCGCCCTTTTAGTCATTTCCCTTCTTTGCTCTTTCTCTATTCCTTTCTTTTCCTTTCCCTTCCTCTTCTTCCCTTCCCCCCTTCCACTCCTTTCTCTACTCTCCCTCATTCTCCTCTAATCTCTTCCCCCTCTCTACTCCTTTCTCTTGTTTTCCTCAACCTCTCTACTCCTTCCTCCCCCTGGATGTGTTTATTAAATAGGATGGAAAAAATGTGATGAGAGGCCTAAACATTTTATTAAACTTTGCCTTTCATTGAACTTAATTAGGCCTGGTTTTAGATATCAGAGAGAGAGAGAGAGAGAGAGTAAAAATATGTATAATAAACCTGGATCGGAAAGGACACTGAAAATCGGGAGCCTTCACGAGAAATTTCAGTCGATGTGGCAACCCAGCACGCCAGTATTGCTCGGGACTCCGGGCCGCTTGGACGGGTGGGTGTTGCTCCTCCTCCTCCGACGCAGGCTTCTCACATCGACACCACCACCACCACCACCTCCAACACCACCACCACCGTCATTAGTCCCTCCATTCTGCCTTCCTTCTCTTCATCCTCCCCACCACCTCCTCCAACACGTCTTCTAGTGATCGCGGTTCAAACTTAGCTCGGTTCCTCGCGCCCAAGAAATCAGTGTTACCAAACCCCCCAAAAAGTAATGATAACTTCTCCTCCTCTTCCTCTCCTCCTCTTCCTCCTCCTCTTCATCCTCCTTCCTCCTCCTCCTCGACCACTGCAACTTTACTCGTATCGGAAAATGTGTATCAGCGAAGATGGAATGAGATGGAAAGAAAGTAACTGTTCACTGAGGCGACGAAGTGACTGACTGACTGACTGACTGGCTGATTGACGGACCTGCTGACTTCTTCGTGCTGTGGAAAAAAAAAGTTATGTTGTGTTTCTTTATTAGTTTGGAGTCCTGGGGTGTTGCGCTGACCTCACTCTCCTTCTTTTTCTTTCTCTTCTTTCTCACCTCCCCTACCATCTTCTCCTCTTCTTCCCTCCTCTCCCTCTTCCTCCTCCTCTCCTTCCCTTTCATTCCCTCGTGGTGATGATAAGACTTGATACTTTTACAACGTTTTGCTTCGTTTTATTTTACCGACTACTTTTGCGTGTTTGTTTTATCGTCCAAGTCTTCGTGTTCGTTATCTCTCGTTGGTCATCGTATTGGTTTGTGTGTCGATAGCGTTATAGTGTGGTGCTTAACTCGCGCGTGTGTGTGTGTGTGTGTGTGTGTGTGTGTGTGTGTGTGTGTGTGTGTGTGTGTGTGTGTGTGTGTGTGTGTGTGTGTGTGTGTGTGTGTGTGCATCGGTATGTCATTTTTCGGTTATATTTTAATTTCAAGGGGACGCATGTGAGAGAGAGAGAGAGAGAACGTTTTGATGACCTGATTTACTACTGTTACGCCACTGCATCCTCTTCCTCCTCTTTCACCTCCTCCTCCTCCTCCAACGCCTCGTCAGCTTCCTCCTCCTCCTCTTCCTCCTCCTCTTTCTTCACATCCTCCTTTTCATAATTTTGGTCCATCGATTTATGTTAATTTCTCAACCTGCTTCACGTCCTCTTCTTCTTCTTTATCTTCTTCTTCTTCTTCTTCTTCTTTTTGTTCTCGTTCTTGTTCTTCTTCTTTTTGTTGTTTTCGTTCTTGTTCTTCTTGTTCTTCCTCTTCTTCTTCCTCTTCTTCTTCTTCTTCTTCTTCCTCGCCCCTCCCAGTAGACCGACTGAACCGCGGCCCAATATTGCACAAAAAAGAGTAATGCAAGTCTTGTAAGTTTGAGGAATAAATAAACGAGAGAGAGAGAGAGAGAGAGAGAGATCAGGTATCACTTCTCCTCCTCCTCCTCCTGCTCCTCCTCCTCCACCTCCTCCTCCTTCTCCTCTTCTTCTTCTTCTGCCTCTTCTACAGTTTATTTCCTTATACTGCAGCTGGTGTGTGTGTGTGTGTGTGTGTGTGTGTGTGTGTGTGTGTGTGTGTGTGTGTGTGTGTGTGTGTGTGTGTGTGCTCTACTTCTTTTTTTCTTCTTCTACTACTACTTCTTTTCTTGTTCTTCTTGTACTTTTCTTGTTTTTTTTCTTGTTTTTCTTCATTTTTATCATTCTCTTCTTCTTCTTCTTCTTCTTCTTTTTCTACTTCTTCTTCTTCTTTTTAATTAACCCGTAAATTCCCATCCCTACCTGTCTAAGTTAATTAAAAACCTTCTCCTCTCACCTGTGCCCCTTACCGATACGTCCCTGGAATTATCTGACGTGAACAGGTGTGTGTGTGTGTGTGTGTGTGTGTGTGTGTGTGTGTGTGTGTGTGTGTGTGTGTGTGTGTGTGTGTGTGTGGGTCGCTCGTTTTCGTTGATATGTTTTGCTGCATTTCGACGTTCATTTTTTTTATGTTATTATTATTTTTCTTTACGTTCAACCTTTCGCTGCCTTCCTCTCGTTCTCTGTCGAAAATTTTTACTTTATATTTCGACATTCAGTGGTCGCTACGTTTTACTTTTCCTCTCTCTCGGCGTTCCTCGTTCTTTGTTGACGTTTTTTTTTTTTTTTTTTTTTTTGGCGTTATTTTTTTCATACCTCCTTAACTTTCCTCGGCGTTCATCTCTCTTTTTTTTTTTTTTACTTTTCTACTTTCATCTTCATAATTGTTCTTTCTTTCTTTCTTTCCTTCCATCTTCCTCCCTCCCTTCCTTCCTTCCTTTCTTTCTTTTTTCAATCTTTCTTCATTTTATCCAGGCGTTCATATTCTCTCTCTCTCTCTCTCTCTCTCTCTCTCTCTCTCTCTCTCTCTCTCTCTCTCTCTCTCTCTCTCTCTCTCTCTCTCTCTCTCTCTCTCTCTCTCTCTCTCTCTCTCTCTCTCTCTCTCTCTCTCTCTCTCTCTCTCTCCCTTTGGGTTCCTATAATAAGCTCCAATATGCAAATCGTCCAGTCGCTCTTGTCTCTGACCTTTTCATCCGTCTCTCTCTCTCTCTCTCTCTCTCTCTCTCTCTCTCTCTCTCTCTCTCTCTCTCTCTCTCTCTCTTTAATACTTTAATGTGTTTTTTTTGTCTTGTTTTGCCTTTTCTTTCATTCATTCTTTCACGTTTCTACTTTTTTTATTTTTCATTCGAAGGATTTTTACTTAATTTTTCTTCCATTCATCTGTTTTTTTTTACTTCACTTTCTACTCATCTACTTTCCTTCCTTTCTCTTCTTACTATTTCCTTATCTTTCTTTTTCTTCCTCTTCCTTCTTCTTCAACCGTTTTTATTGTTTCTCATTTCCATTCCTTTCCCTTCTTTTTCCTGACCCCTCCCTACCTTTCCCTTCCTTTCCTGGTCCTTCCCTTCTCTTCCCTTTACTTCCTTTTCCTTCCTATCCCATCCCATCCCATCCCTCTCTTTTGATTCCCTTCCCTGCCCATCCCTTATCTTATAATCCACAACCCCTTAAATCTCTCCACCAAAACACCTACCTTCTTGCCTTCCTTTCCATCGCTAACCTTTCCCTTCTTTTCCATGCACTTCCCTTCCATTTTTCGTACTAACCACCTACATATAAACCTTCCCTTCCCTTCCCTTCCCTTCCCTTCCATTTTTCGTCCGCTCCACCTACCTTTGTACCTTCCCTTCCCTTCCTAACCCTTCCCCTCCCATCCATTAACAGGTAACGTGCCTTGTCACCTGGTCGCCCTGTGCAGAGACCTCGATAATCCCGCCGCCTCCCCAGGTAAGCTAATCAACCTTTCACGTGTTATTTGCCTAATTGGCGTTAATATTAAGGATGTTTTTGGTAATGCCCAGCAAGTGCACGCGTGGAAAATGGGAAGGGGAGTGGTGAGATTATTAATATGAGAGGGAGTGAGTGAGTTAATGAGGGAAGGTGGGAGGAGTGAGGGAGGGAGAGGGAGAGGGAGTGAGGGAGGGAGAGGGAGAGGGAGTGAGGGAGGGAGAGGGAGTGACAGTGGGAGTGACAGAGAGAGAGAGAGAGAGAAGAGGAAAGAGAGAATGAAGACAATTATGAAAAAGGAAGATGTTGTAATGAGGAGAGAGAGATGATTCGTAAAGAGATGAATACATGAGATAGTGAGAGACAGAGGAGGAATAAGAGAAATAAGGAGGAAAGAAAAAAGACAAAAGGAAGATGTTATGATGAGAGAGAGAGAGAGAGAGAGAGAGAGAGAGAGAGAGAGAGAGAGAGAGAGAGAGAGAGAGAGAGAGAGAGAGAGAGAGAGAGAGAGAGAGAGAGAGAAAGGATGTAAACGGAAGAAACTAAAAAAAAGAAGAAAAAAATTATCAGAAAATCTCCAGTTTACGTCCCCCCAAAAATCTATATCGGTTTTGAGAGTAGAAATAAAACGAAAGGAAAAGAGAAAAAGAGAAGTAAAAGAAAAAAAAGAGAAAAAGAGAAATATATAGATATGATAGAGAAAAAAATAGAGAAGAAAAGAGGAGAAAAGAGAAAAAAAGGGATACTAGAGAAAATAAATAAAGAAAAAAAGGAAAACAAGATAAAAAAGGGGAAAGAAAAGAGAAAAAAAAGAGAAAAAAAGGAGAAAAAGAAAAACACAGAAAAAAAGATGAAAAGAAAAAAAAAGAAAACTTAGAAAAAAAAAGAAAAACAACAAGATATGAAGCTCATGATCACGCAAACCTTAAAAAAAAAAAGAAGCCCCGCATACACGAGGGGTAAGTATTATCGTTTAAAAACTTCAAATTAGCTTTTCCTTCAACTTTTTTTTTTTTTTTTTGCAAATTTTCCCAGTGATGACTTTAAGACGCTAATGAGCGGTGAGGAAAACAAGAGAGAGATGCTATACTCGAAAATGCAGTTAAGCTACTTTCTCTCTCTCTCTCTCTCTCTCTCTCTCTCTCTCTCTCTCTCTCTCTCTCTCTCTCCAAAACCGCTGAGTAATGATGTTCGTGAGTCCTTTTGAATCCTTTTTTCTTTCCTTTTCTCTCTTTTTTTAAATTTTTTTCTGGGTTTTTAAAATTTTTGGTGCATTTTCTGTTTTTATTTTCATTTTTCTGGACATTTCTTTTCATTTTTTGGTGTCCTGCTTTTTGTTATTATTTCTTTCCTCTTCCTCCCTTCACTGTTTTTTCTTCTTCTTTTTCCTCTTCTTCTTTCACTTCTTTTTGTTATTATTATTCTTTTTCCTCTTTTTTTATCGTTATTTTCCTTTTCTCTCGGCTATTCATTCTTATCCTTCCTCCTCTTCTTCCTCCTCCTCTTTTCTGTCATTTTCTCCTCTTCCTTTTCTTTCCTTATCCTCCTCCTCCTCCTCCTCCTATTCTCCTATCCTCCTAGTCTGTTCTTCCTATGTATTCCTATGTATTCCTGCTCCTCCTCCTCCTTCTCCTATTCCTCCTCCTCCTCCTCCTCCTCTTCCTCATTATCCTCATCGCCTCGTTACCAGCAGGAAGGAAAATAGGGCAATATGGTCTCTTAAGATTTATGCAAAATTTCCGAACACAATTTCAATACCAAGTAATGACATGTTGAAACACGTCCGCGGGCCATTCCATTAACACACACACACACACACACACACACACACACACACACACACACACACACACACACACACACAGAGATGGTCGATAGGTGGGATAACTGAGTAGCGATGTAAATGTGAAGGAATAGATAGCAAGATAGCTTTTTTTTTTTATATATATATGAACTCACCATTTTGTATCAGAGCGGGCTGGATAGTGTCGGTCATTCTCTCCCTGGGGTTTTCTGTACCAACTTCACTTTTGAATATCGGTATTTGTTTAACTTATATTTTATCCAGTGCGCCTGTTACACCTTTCATACATATCTTTTACCTGTAGTTTTCTTCTTTAGTATGGACGTTGCTCTGGTCAATTCAGTGTCTGTGTGTATGTATGTATATGTATTTCTATGTATGCAAGTGTTTGTGAATGTATATATGCAGCTTTTATCTCTCTGTATATATCTATGTCTTGATCTCTCTATGTGTGCTTATTTATCTATCTGTGAGTTTATCTATCTGTCTGTTTGCCTCACCTGTCCTGCTCGCCTTGGTCAGGTAAATGGGGCCACCCTTCCCTGCATTGCGACCTTGACGGAAGGGTAGAAATTTGGCAAAAAAAGAAATCCGGGTAGAGTTTCGTGCGTCCACCGCTCCCCCGCTGACCATGGGCGCAAACGAGGCTGCTGTGATGCTGGTGGGGGGGGCGGGGCTGTGTGACGCAAGGCTCTCGGAGGTGGGGGGGGGGGGGTTGTTGCGGTATAGGGGAGTGGTAGTGTTGGTTTGTTTTGTTAGGTTATTCTACACAGCTATTATTATTCAGTATCTAGTAGTTGTTGTGGTATTGTGGTAGTAGTAGAAGTAATAGTAGTTGTAGTAGTAGTAGTTGTAGTAGTAGTAGTAGTAGTAGTAGTAGTAGAATTAGTCTTTGTTGCAGAATTATTTGCTGCATATTTCGTATTTGTTGTTATTTTTGCTGTTGTTGTTGCTGTTGTTGTTGTTGGTGGTGGTGGTGGTTGTGGTGGTGGTATTCCTGTTGTTTTTGTTGTTGTTGTTGAGGTCGTTGAAGCGGGAGCAGCATAAATACTTGTTATGTTGAAGCGTTCTAATTGAGAAATATTCAGCGCGCGTGTCAGTATTGAACATATCAGTGACGAAACTCATTATAACGTTGCCAGCAATAATAGGATTAATTGTGACATTTATTGCTTGCAAACTAATGACGATATTTTATTATCATTAAAATGTTAAACAAGACAGAAGAGAAAGAAAAAGATAATACAAAACAATGATACGACTAACTAGATCATGCATTTTTTTTTTTGGATTATATTTTGCATTCATTATATATTTGCTTCGGTTTCTCACCCGTGTCTAATATTTTTGCCATTTCAGTGCAAAGAGGGTATTATTTCTCTCTCTCTCTCTCTCTCTCTCTCTCTCTCTCTCTCTCTCTCTCTCTCTCTCTCTCTCTCTCTCTCTCTCTCTCTCTCTCTCTCTCTCTCTCTCTCTCTGTTGCCCATTGGTGTAGAGAGCATGTATTTCTTTTTACCTTGTTAATGGTGTGTGTGTGTGTGTGTGTGTGTGTGTTCGTCAGTGTGTCTGTATAGCCTTTTCATTGTGTTTCCCTATCAGTCTGTTTGCCTGTTTTCTATTCGTATTTATTTTTCCTGCATCGTTTCGCTTTTGCAATTCAGGCAGACAGACAGACAGACAGACAGACAGACAGAGCGAGGAAAAGAGCGAGGGAGAGAACCAGAGAGAGAGAGAGAGAGAGAGTGCGTATATATAGATATAAATAGGTGGTGGACACTATTGGCTTTCACTATGTTATCCCTCTTCGTCGCCTTTCTGCCTCCTGTGTGTCGCCTCTTTTTCCCCTTTCCCCTTTATCGAGTTAAGTGGTTGGGTGAGAAGGGGAAACAAGGAGCTATTTATTTGTGGCTTTGAGCTAGGAGGATAATGAAAGGGGAGGAGAGGGAAGCTTAGGAAAGGGAAGGGGAGATAATTAAGTGTAAGGGAAGGGAAGGGAAGGGATGGGAAGGGATGAGGAGATAAGGGAAGGGATGGGAAGGGATGAGGAGATAAGGGAAGGGAAGGGAAGGGAAGGGATGGGAAGGGAAGGGATGGGAAGGTATGAGAAGGGAAGGGAAGGGAAGGGAAGGGATGGGAAGGGAAGGGAAGGGAAGGGAGGAAAGGGAAGATGAAGGTCGGGACGCAGCATGTAAGGAAGGTTAGGAAGAAGATGGAAGAGGAGGTAAGAGATAGAAAAGAAGGAATGGAAGGAAGATAGAGGAAAGGAAAGGAAAAGGAGGGAGAAGGGAAGGGAAGGGAGGGAAGGGAAGAGGAAGGGGACGAGGCTTGTAGGGTTGCCTTCGTTAATTGAGTGAGCCCAAAGGGAGGGAAGAGAAGGGAAGGGAGAGGGAGGGAGAGGGAGGAAAGTAAACGCTACCTACCCACCTATCTACCTTTAACTATCGTCTTCTTACCTTACCTTTTATCGTCTTTCTAGTAACTTTTGGGGGACCTTTTTTTTTTTTTTTTTTTTTTACTTATCGTTCTTATAAATCGTCTCTCCATTTTCCCTTTTTTTTAACTGGTTTTTCTTTTCTTCTATTATTTTTCCTTCTTATTTTACTGTTTTCCTCTTCTTTTTCTTTTTTTACTTATCGTTCTTATATATCGTCTCTCCATTTTCCCTTTTTTTTAACTGTTTTCTTTTCTTCTAATTTTTGTCCTTCTTATTTTACTGTTTTCCTCTTCTTTTTCTTTTTTTTACTTGTCGTTCTAATATATCGTCTCTCCATTTTCCTTTTTTTTAACTGTTTCTTTTCTTCTAATTTTTTTCCTCATTTTACTGTTTTTCGTCCTTTTTTTTCGTCTGTTTTTCTTCTTCTGTAGTTTATATTCCATTAATTTATTTTCCAGTTTTCCTTCTTATAAGTATTTTTCTCATTTTCCGTATTTTTTTTACCCTAATTTCTCTTCTTTTCTCCTCCTCTTCCTTCTCTTCCTCGTTTTTTTTCGTTTGCTCATCTTTTATTTTTTATCTTGTGTTTTTTCTTCCTCTTAGATTTATTTTATTTTCTACTAGTTTTTCATTCCTAGTTTATCTTATCCTTCTCTCCTTTCTCTTGCTCCAATCTTACTTATCTTCCTTTCTTAGTTTTTTTTATGTTATCTTTTCTAACTTCTATATGCTCTTGTTTTTTTTCTCTATTATTTTTGTAGTTTTTGTATTTCTCCTCTATCTCCTTCGTCTCCCTTTTCTCTTATTGTCCTATATTATCTTTTATTCCTTCTATGTTTTCTCTTCCTTTTTTATTTTATTTCTTCCTTATTAGTTGAGTACTTCTAGTCTATCTCCTTTTCCTCTTATTTATCTTGCTCTAATCTTCCTTCTCTTCTTTTCTTAATTTTCTGATATTATCTTTCTTCCTTCTATATCTTTTTCCTCATTTTCAATTTTTTTCTTTATCAGTTTTGTAGTTTTCGTCCATCTCCTTCTCCTTTCATTTCTCCTGTTCTAATCTTCCTCCTTCTCCTTTCCTTATTTTTCCCCTCCTTTAACTTTCTTCAACCTCCTTATTTTCTATATTTTTTTCTGTTTTTTTCTATGTTTTCTTCTTTATCAGTTCTGTAGTTCGAGTCCATCTCCTTCTCCTTTCATTTCTCCTGTTCTAATCTTCCTCCTTCTCCTTTCCTTATTTTTCCCCTCTAAATTTCTTCAATCTCCTCGTTTTCTACATTTTTTCTGTTTTTTTTTCTATTTTCTTTTTCTTTTGTTTCAGTTACATATTTTCCCCTGGCTGTGTTGCTCCCCTTCCGTCTTCTTTTTTGGGAGGGTCTTTTTTATAATTGGTGTGAATACATATAAATTTTTACAGTGTTTCCTTCTCGTAAAAGTTACTTGCTCTCCCTTCTTTTGTTTTTATCGTTTTTTGTGTGTTTTCGTTTCTCGTTCATATTCGTTTCTTCTCCTTCCTTTATATTCTCCCTTTTTTTCTTGTTTACTACGCCTCATCTTTTTTGTTATTTTCTTATCTTATTTTTTTTCTATCTTATTCCCATTTCCTTTATCTTATTTTTTTAATATTTTTCTTGTTTGGGTATCTTATTTTCCTTAGCTATCTTAAGGCTTGTGTTTCTCCCATTTTGAATCGGTCTTTACATCAATATCTTCTACTCTTTCTTTGTGTTTGTATTTGTGTTTGTATTTGTGTTTGGGTATCTCATTTTCCTTAGCTATCTTAAGGCTTTCGTTTCTCTCATTTTGAATCGGTCTTTACATCAATATCTTCTACTCTTTCTTTGTGTTTGTATTTGTGTTTGTATTTGTGTTTGGGTATCTTATTTTCCTTAGCTATCTTAAGGCTTTCGTTTCTCTCATTTTGAATCGTTCTCTACATCAATATCTTCTACTCTTTCTTTGTGTTTGTATTTGTGTTTGGGTATCTTATTTTCCTTGGCTATCTTAAGGCTTTTGTTTCTCTCATTTTGAATCGTTCTTTACATCAGTATTTTCTACTCTTTCTTTGTGTCCACTGTTCTCGTTTTTCTCTCTTAACTGTTACACTATTTTGTTTTAGATATACTACTTTCTTCAACTTTACTACCTTACTTTACTTACTTCTCTCTATACTTACTCAACCTACTTCTCTACCACCTACTCCTTCATGCTTACTCCCACACATAATCGGGAGCTTCGTGGTGCAGTGGTTAGCACACAACTGAGAGAGCCCGGGTTCGATTCCCGGGCGGAGTGGAAAAATTTGGGCGGCTTTTCTGATACCCTACGCCCCTGTCCACCCAGCAGTGAATGGGTACCAGGTATTAATCGGGGGTTGTGTCCTGTCTCCAGGGATCTGTTGCTTTCTCCTATAATTCCTTCCCTTTCTGTCTCACCGGCATATGACCACAGATGTTGCGCCGACTAAACGAAACTTTCCAACTTTATCCCACACATAATCCTTCAACACCTACTCTTTCATTCCTATTCCTATTACACTTACTCTATGGTACGTACTCCATTCATACGTAGCTACTCCCTTCTGCCTACCTCTTTGATACCCTATATACCCACTCCCCTTAACTCTGCCCTTCAAAATCCTTCTATTCTGTTTCTCCAAAATCTCTATAGTAGTGGTAACAAAGAGAGAGAGAGAGAGAGAGAGAGAGAGAGAAAATCTCACTTTGATGAATCCGAGTCGAGCTTCGAACGAGGTGATTCAAAACTTTTCAACTCCCGAACGTTACACTTCTATTTTTTTTTTTACTCGCTATCGTTTACACTTTCTTCCTTTTATTTTCCTTTTCTAGTTTTATCTTCTTTATCACATTTTTCTGTTTACTCTTGTCTGTTTGCGTTTCTGTGTGTGTGTGTGTGTGTGTGTGTGTGTGTGTGTGTGTGTGTGTGTGTCTGTGTGTGACAGGCAACACTAGACATTACGGAACACACACGCGATGGAAAACAGGACTCGCAACACTAAGGGAAGCAACACAAAACACGTAACACAAAGGGACGCAACACAAAAACACGCAACATTAATTAACCCGTCCGCTGCGATTGGCACGGATTTTGCCTTCACTGGAAGCCTGGTAACACATGCTCCCAGGTCTTTCTGTGCCTCTGTGGTGGGTAGTGGAGTGTTTCCCATGTGGTATTGGTATGCTGGATTTCCTCTCCCAAGATGCATGGCCTCACATTTTTCTTCACTAAATTGGAGCAGACACTTTTTGTTCCACTCCTGTAGCTTGGTGATGTCTTCTTGTAGGAAATCCGCATCTAATGGGTTAAGCACATTCCCACGGTTTCCATTATTTGCATAGCTGTCATCTATTACTGTACTTATTTAGACATTATATTCATTTAGTTATTTATTATCAGAAACTCCAGATCATTGTTAGTACATGAGTCTATTATTTGCTTGACTTTCCTTCCTCAGGTAAGCATATGAATGTATTGCTTTGAGAATTTGTGTGATTCTTTTTCTCTCCTTCGCATTTCTCCCTCAAGTAAACATAACTATCCGTTTTTTTTAAGGAATAACTTGTGTGTTCTTTAGGCAAGCATATGAATTAATTGCTTTGAGAATTTGAGTGATTCTTTTTCTCTCCTTCGCATTTCTCCCTCAAGTAAACATAGCTATCTATTTTTTTAAGGAATAACTTGTGTGCTCTTTCATTATTTGCCTTGCTTAACTTCCCTCCCTCAAGCCCCTTCCTCGAGCAAGCAAGTGTATCTGTTATATATTCAGTTTTCATATGCTATTTATATATGCTATTTTAATATTTGCTTAACTTTCTCTCCGTCAGTAAGCAAGTTTACATATTTTTCCTTTCCTTGGCTTCCCTTCCCTTCTGCAAACGACCACGAACTTATATAATATGAAACTCATCGTACGCTACAATGTTTTAAGTTCCAGTGAGTTTTATTTTCCTAGATTCGCTCGTGTAATGTTTTCTCTCTCTCTCTCTCTCTCTCTCTCTCTCTCTCTCTCTCTCTCTCTCTCTCTCTCTCTCTCTCATTTTTCTTTTCTTCTTCTTCTTCTTCTTCTTCTTCTTCTTCTTCTTCTTCTACCTCCTCCTCCTCCACCTCGTCATTCTCTTCGTAAAACTCAACACCTTCCAATATTTTTTTTATCTCCCTTTCTCTTTTTTTTCCCTTTTCTTCTTTCAGCTTTTCTCGGTTAGTGAGAGCGGCTTTCCACCGAGGCTTTTGTTTACTTTCTGTGTTTTGATTCCTTTTGTTGTGTCATCCGTATTCTCTCTCTCTCTCTCTCTCTCTCTCTCTCTCTCTCTCTCTCTCTCTCTCTCTCTAAGCTTTAAGGCTATTGATTATGAATATAGTAACCTTACCAGCAACCCTAGAAGTGTGAGGCATACATTCTCTCTCTCTCTCTCTCTCTCTCTCTCTCTCTCTCTCTCTCTCTCTCTCTCTCTCTCTCTCTCTCTCTCAAAGGTATAGTAACATTACCTTTAAACAAACGAGCTCCATTATGGAAGGTGTTAGTCTGTTGGAGGAGGAGGAGGAGGAGGAGGAGGAGGAGGAGGAGGAGGAGGAGGAGGAAGTAGAGAAGGGAGATAAAAGATAGTGACAAAGGAGGAAAGGAGGGAGGGAAACAGCCCGGGGTGAGAGAGAGAGAGAGAGAGAGAGAGGGTATGTAATCAAAGCTTCCATAATGTTTTGAAGAATCTTAATGTTATTCTCTCTCTCTCTCTCTCTCTCTCTCTCTCTCTCTCTCTCTCTCACACATACTTGGTGGAGGGAAAAAGTGCTATAACTCTATATATACTCTCGTTTTTCCCATTGTTTTCTTCCCCCGCGGTATTACGATCGAGAACTGGGTTGAGAACACCTTCCTATTGACACTTGCCATCACGAAGACCCTCAAGGCTTTCTGACTTTCCTCTTCCCTCTCCTCTCCTCTCCTCTCTCTTCCATTCGTAGAGGTGTAATCGATAAGTGTTGCAACTCTCTCTCTCTCTCTCTCTCTCTCTCTCTCTCTCTCTCTCTCTCTCTCTCTCTCTCTCTCTCTCTCTCTCTCTCTCTCTCTCTCTCTCTCTCTCTCTCTCTCTCTCTCTCTCTCTCTCTCTCTCTCTCTCTCTCTCTCTCTCTCTCTCTCTCTCTTTCTCTCTCTCTCTCTCTCTCGTTTTGTTTTCCATTTTTCCCTTCACATGAATTTCGTTTATCTGCAGCATTTGTCATTTCTGTGTTTTCCCGCGTTTCTGTTTCCTCTCCTTCCTGATATATTTATTGTTGTTCTTTATCACACGAAAACACATTTATTCGGTTGCTCCCGGTTTTGTTCTGTCATGGGAGCGCGGTTTTCATCTTTCTCTGTGTCTGTTAGTGTCTCTTTATGTGTGTGTGTGTGTGTGTGTGTGTGTGTGTGTGTGTGTGTGTTCTCTGTTTCAAGATCTATTTCATTTATCTTGTTTTTTTTCGTGTAGAGTTAAAAGCGAGACAGAACATAATCTTCCTGTATCTTCTTTTAAACGACATAGAAGCAAAACGCCAGTAATAGAGAAGAGGCACCAATTTCAAACCCCATAAAATAAAATAAAGAGTAAAGCATATAAAAACCCTCCTTGTGTCTTCTGTTAACAACACAAAACCAAAACTTCAGCACTAGAAAAGAAGCGTCAAATTCGGCCCCCTGGAAATGGACCCCAAACCGTTTCATTCCCCGCTACTCGATCTCGCCGAAGACTGAGGTGTGGCGGACAGGTGTGTGTGTGCGGGGAATGGATACCTGTGAGACGCGGCAGGTGGACCCCGAATTTGTCTTGGCGAGGGGAAGGAAGAGAGAGTAGGAAGGGGGGAAGGAGGAGGAGAAGTGGGAGAAGAAAAAGAAGGATGAGAAAGAGCAAGGGAGGAGGAGGATGTGAAAGAGGAGAAAGACAGAAGATGAAAGAAAACGAAGACAAGATGGGAAACTAAGATAATTATACCAAAACAAGGAGGAATATAGAGGGAGGAGGAGGAGGAAAAGTGGAACAGGAAAAAGAAGGATGAGAAAGAGCAAGGGAGGAGGATGATGTGAAAGAGGAGAAAAACAAAAGATGAAAGAAAACGAAGACAAAATGGAAAACTAAGATAATTATACCAAAACAAGGAGGAATATAGAGGGAGGAGGAGGAGGAAAAGTGGGAGAAGAAGGATGAGAAAGAGCAAGGGAGGAGGATGATGTGAAAGAGGAGAAAAACAAAAGATGAAAGAAAACGAAGACAAAATGGAAAACTAAGATAATTATACCAAAACAAGGAGGAAGAAAGGGAGGAGGAGGAGGAAAAGTGGAACAGGAAAAAGAAGGATGAGAACGAGGAAGGGAGGAGGAGGATGTGAAAGAGGAGAAAGACAAAAGATGAAAGAAAACGAAGACAAGATGGGAAACTAAGATAATTAAACCAAAACAAGGAGGAAGAGAGGGAGGAGGAGGAGGAGGAGACAGAGGTGGATAAGAATGGGGAAGGAAAAGACACAGACGAAGAGGAGAAGCAGGAAAAGGAGAAATAGTGGCGGTACTTTATCTTGGTAACGACGCAAGCACCTCCCCGTTTTGTGTGAGTGTGAAGTGGCGGAGGAAGAAGAGGAGAAGGAGGAGGAAATGTCAGTGGGTACGTAGACGAGACAGAGAGACAGCCACTAACCACCACCTGTCTTGAATGCGTGCGTGACCTGTAAGGCATCAGTGGTGGTGGTGGTGTCGGTGGTGGTGGGCATGTCACTGCAGGGAACTCGACCACTCACACCTCCACCAGCTCCACCAGGTAGCCAGTGTGGTGGAGAGCCTGTTGTGTGTGTGTTTGTTTCGTGGACGACGCCTGAACTGTCCCGCTGTGCCCCGCTCACTGTTGCAAAGGGACACGAGAGGTTAGGTTAGTTGAGGAGGAGAATGGGAAGGACGGGAACACACACACACACACACACACACACACACACACACACACACACACACACACACACACACATGCACTCCACCCCTTCCTGCCCTATACACACACATTCAGGTTGGGGTATTGATGCTAACACTGAGGTTCGTTGCCCCGCTTCTGTATATACCTGGTGATGGCGACTCAGGTGTGGTGAGGCGCACGGGGAAGCCAGGTAACGAGGACCAGGTGTACCGCAATAGGCTGATGTGGTGGTAGTGGTCAGCTTCTGTGTTGCGTGACGGGACTTTCTGGTCGATATCATAAAACACTTTGGCCTCTCACATTACCTATTTCTAAAGGTCAAAGAGAGGGTCAGTCGGGTTCTAATGAGTGTTTCTTCAGGTTCACGGCACAGAGGAAGGGTTAGACTACCACCAGGGCCATAGAACTACTCCTGGAGATGCCCCAAACTCCTGTGAAAGCCTTGTCAAATATGTGTTTTTGGACGACGAAATGTCTAGTAATACGGCCCTCTGTGTTTCTGTGTGTGTTGTTGGTTTTGGTTTGTGTGTTCGTCCGTTTTTCTTCTGTTTGTTTGTGTCTGTCTGGGTTTGTTTATCTGTCTGTGCCTGTTTGTATTCGTTTGTGTGTCCGTCTGACTGCCTGCTTGCTTGTCGAACTATCTCTTTCTATCTATCCTCCTATCTACCCATTTGTATATCTCCATTTATCTGTGTATCTATCTATCTATATCTCTCTATCACACCATCCCTCGTTCCCTCATACCTTCATCTTCCTTCCTTATTTCCTTCGTCCTTCACAGCCTCCCTAATCTTCCTCTTCCTCCTCCTCTTCCTCCTCACTCCGTCTCCCTTTAGATGGCAATTATTTCCCTCGATCTCGCCGCCTCGATCCGTCTGTCCTGAGTCGTCCAAGAATTCGCGGTTTTCCAGTCTCTGATCCGCCACGTCGCCGCCCTAAGCCCTGTTCTGGCACTCCGGAGACACCTCAGAGATGCAGTGTGACGGGCTGCGTGAGAGAGAGAGAGAGAGAGAGAGAGAGAGAGAGAGAGAGAGAGAAGATGGGTGTGTTCCATTTAATTTTCTTCCTTTCTCCTCGCCCTGTGTGTAAAGAGAGGAGGAGATGGAGGAGAAGGAGGAGAGGAACGAAGGGCTCAGTAAAGGAAGAGGAATGGGGTGGAGGGCTATATACGAGAATGAGTAAATGGAAGAGGAGGAGGAGGACAAGGAGGAGAATGAAGACGACGAGGAAGAGGAGGAGGAGGAGGAGAAGGAGAAGAAGGAGGAGGAGGCAAAGAGCACAACAGAATACAACCAAAAGGAAAATAAAATAAAACAATAATGGATGAGAATGATAAGAAGGAGAAGGAGGAGGAGCAGAAGGAGGAGTATTAAGAAGAATGAAGGAGACAGAAGAAGAGGAGAAGGAGGAGGAAGAGGAGAAGGATGGCAGGTCCGGAGCAATGTTAAGGACAGACGGGAATGACTTAGGATTTTTCGTCTTAGTTTTGGGGAGTTTGCCAGCTGGTGTCTGGGCGGGGGGGCGGGGGGGGGCCGAGGAGAGGCGAGGGGCGCGGCAGGCCACGGGAGGGAGGGGCGTCGAGGGGGGCTAAGGCGACTGGAGAAAGATTTGTCGCCTAATGGGGGGGACGGAGGGGGGTGGAAGAAGGAGGAGAAGGAGGAGGAGGAGGTGGTGACGGCAGAATAGGGAGTGTGTGTGGGGAGGGTGGGCAGGGATTAGGGGGGGTAGGAGTGACAAGGGAATGGATGGGTAAAGGAGAGAAGGGAAGGGGAGGGAAGGGACAAAGCTGTGGTAGAGAGAGAAGGATGGGAAAGAGAGGAAAAGATGGATAGAGAAGGGACGGGAAGGTAAAGGAAGGAAAGACTAGAAGGTTATGGATTGGAAGGGAGAGAAGGGAACTGAGATCGGTAAGAGAAGGAAAGACGTATAGGGAAAGGATGGGAAGGTAGCGTAAGGAGGGACACAAGTCTATAAGGGGACGGATGCGAAGGGAGGGAGCGGACTGGCTTACAGGGAGGGAAGGGAAGGGACGGGGCCGCAGCCAAGGTACAGTGGGGAAGGGATGACTCACTTATCTGCGTCAGGGCGTGAAGGAAACGGGTCCCCTGAGCGCTGAGTGTGCCAATTGATGTGTAAAAGGAGAAGATAGTGTTAAAGTTGCGTCACCAGCGCATGTTTGTATCGCTTTCGTCTGCGGTATTGTGTAAAGGGAGAGTTGTAGAATAGGAGACATTGCTGTATATGTGAGGCTTTAGAATGGGTGTTTATCATATTCTTTGTGGTACTGTATAGAAGCGAGTGTGGATTTGTTACTGCTGGAAGGGGAAACTAATATATATGTGTTTCTGGTGTAAATGATATTGTGAGGCTTTAGTATGGGTGTTTGTAATGATTGTTTGCCGTATTACATAAAAGCGAAGAGTAGAATGAACTCGCTGCTGGAATATTAGGTTTCGCTATGAATGTTTGGCGCATCAGTGAGAGTATCAGGCTCCATAATGGGTGTTCGATATATTTGCATCCCGCTGTGTGCGAATTTCAGAGTTTGTTGATCAATATATTCATTTCGGTGTTGGGTTATGAGGCAGCGTGATGAAGGTTTGCGGTATATATGAGAATGTGAGGTTAAGTTGAATTATTGATGTTTTGAATTTTGAGAGAGAGATGGAAATGGTGCCTCGATATGAGAGTTCGGTTCGGATGCAGTAAACCCAATATACTTCATGCAGGCGAAGGATAAAGTAATCGACGCTTGAGTTTATCGTTTTACCCGCCGGCGATGTTGATACCAATATATTCTAACCTTTACTATTCAAACACTTATTTATTTACACGTCTGTTTATCTCTCTTTAATCTGTAACTCCCTTTAATTATGTTCTCTTATATTATCCTTTCTCTTATTTAATCATTCATCCATTTTTCATACTTTTACTAATATATGTGTGTGTGTGTGTGTGTGTGTGTGTGTGTGTGTGTGTGTGTGTGTGTGTGTGTGTGTGTGTGTGCGTGCTTGAGCCGTAAATCTATCTATGCGCTTATGCTGTATGACGGAGAGGTACACTAATAAAAACGAGATAGCTGTAAGAAGTGAATGCAAGTGCGTGACGGAGATAAACAAACAGTAACAAGCACACACTAACAAACAAACAATTGACAGGCAGCAGGAGAGGGTTGTGGCAAGCTCGGGGGACGCGGAGCTAAAGGGCAGTTCGAAAAGTTTAATCTGTTACAACAAGACAGCGAGAAAGTTGAAATTAAGTGGAGGAAACAAACAAAAATAGTTAGCAAGAATTTTAAGGGGTGGAAACGCTGTACAGACAAATGGAACGAAGGCGGTTGAGGGAGGCTGTTCAATCTATTATGAACTCGTCCTTATTAAAAAAAATTAAACGGGTGTGGAAATTAAAGGGCAAGCTTGCGATCATGAGATAAGTGAACATAATGGTAGGCAACAAAAATAAGCGTATAGAGAGATGAAGAAAAAACTTGTTATGTATATGTAGAGAGAAAAGGGTAAAAATGATTTGTTAACTATTAAAAGAGAAAAATGGGGAAAAATGATTTGTTTTATATTTAAAGAGAAAAATGGGGAAAAATGATTTGTTGTATATTTAAAGAAAAAAATGGGAAAAATGATTTGTTGTATATTCAAAGAGAAAAATGGGAAAAAAAGAATGATTTGTTATAAGTGCAGAAAGAGGAAAAGGGAATTTGAATACATTGGGTTGGAGAACTTCTATGATAATTGCCGGAATATTGACGCAAGAAAGTATAAAACGAACTCTAATGTTGAGCGAAACCCTAAAACCCTGCTATACAAATTTACCAGTAGCCCACATCACAGCGCTAGCGAGGTATTGGATGGCTCAAACTGCCGCTCGATTTTTTCCCCTCGACTCCAAACTAAATTATATCGATGGTGGTCAGTTGCGCGGAAACTATGACTCATGTGGATAGTTCTATAACGGGCGCACTTTAGAGGACTGATATATTTATTAATGGAATCTGAGTTGTGCGCACTCTCTCTCTCTCTCTCTCTCTCTCTCTCTCTCTCTCTCTCTCTCTCTCTCTCTCTCTCTCTCTCTCTCTCTCTCTCTCTCTCTCTCTCTCTCTCTCTCTCTCTCTCTCTCTCTCTCTCTCACGCACGCACACACTGGCTGGTCACGTGCGATGGGCTGCTTCTATCGTCTTTCTGTCGTGCCAGGAAATAATATTGGCCGCAGGAAATGTATGTTCCTGATGCTGCTCCCATCGACGTGCCTGCCTCGCCGTGCCTGCCTCAACGACCCTTCCTCTCTCATACCGCTCGTCTCACTGCCTTGCCTCACTGAAGCTCTCCTTGCGTCATGCCGCGTCTAATCTAAATGACTTGTCTCCCGCCTCTTGCCTCATTCACCTTCCTCCTTCATACCCTAACCCTTGCCTCTCAGAACACACATTGCTTCACTGCTTACAACCCTCTCCCCTGTTTCCTCCCTGCCTTCCTCTGCTCTTCCCTGCCTCACTTTCTCCCTTCCCACCTCTCTACGTCCCTACTTCCCTCTATGCTTCCCTGCCTCCCTTTCTCCCTCTTCGCCTCCTTCACTAGAAATTTTTCACTAAGTGCCTGCCTGCCTCACCCCTCCTCTTAGTTATTCCTTCTCTCTCTCTCTCTCTCTCTCTCTCTCTCTCTCTCTCTCTCTCTCTCTCTCTCTCTCTCTCTCTCTCTCTCTCTCTCTCTCTCTCTCTCTCTCTCTCTCTCTCTTCTCTCTCACCTTCCCTCTCACTTTTTTTTTTCTTTTTGCTTCAGCTTCATCTCTCTTTCATCTCTTTTTTATGCTTTTCTTTTACTTTGCTCTCTATCCCATACCTTCATCATTTTTCTCTTCTCCGGTCGTTTCATTCCTTTCTGACCTTCTTCCTCCTCCAATTTCCTCCTTCCCAATTTTCTTCACTTATCACTTTACGCTTTCCAATCCCTCACTTACTTCCCACTTCCAGCCTTCATTTTTTTTTCATTTTCCTATATTTCTCATGTTCAATCCTTCTTTTCTAGCTTTATCGATTGCTTCTAACCTTTTTCTGTTCCTTCATTTCAGTTCCTCTTCAACCATACGATTCTCTCTCCATTAATCTCTCTTTCTAACCTCTCTTCCTCTCTCTCTACACTCCTATCACCCATTCAATAATATCCCCTCATCTACGCGTCCATTTCTCTCGTTCTTCTAATCAGGTACTCCTTACATCTCATTTCCTCTCTCTCTCTCTCTCTCTCTCTCACACACACACACACACACACACACACACACACACACACACACACACACACACACACACTATCGCTCCGTCTCCCTCACTTCCTCTCCCTCTCTCCTCTCTCTCCCTCCGTGAATTCCCTCCGGTGCCCCATAAACCACATGCAGGGTACGAACGAGAGAGATGAGAGGAAGAGGGAAGGAACGATGGAAGGAAGGGAGAAAGAAAGAAAGAAGAGGAAGGACAAGAACAGAGATTGATTGATTTATTGGCCTCAAGGTAGTTACATAGATTATTTTACACATTGTCTTTAAAAGCCACTAGTCCATTGAGCCGTAGCTCTCTTATGGACTACATGTTATATATATTTATATATAAGTGAGCATAACAGGTGCGACAAGGTCTCTCAAAAATATATTAAAGATTGCAAAAAAATTAAGTATGGCTAACTCAGAATGCATACTATATACATGTGCACCCCAATACAAAATTAATGAAAATAGGCTTTTGTTCCTGATTAATAGAACAAAGTGATAATACTACTAATAATAATAACAATAACAATAGCAACAAAAATACTACTAACAGTAATAATAGTTTCATAACAATATTACTAATAATAATGATAATGACAATAAAAAAAAATAATAATAATAATGACAGACATGATAATAATGAGACATGATAATAATGATACATAATAATGATGATACATAATAATGATAGACATGATAATAATGATAGACATGATAATAGTGACAGTAGTAACGCATAATAATAATAATAATAATAATAATAATAATAATAATAATAATAATAATAATAATAATAATAATAATAATAATAATAATAATAATAATAATAATAATAATAATAATAATAACAACAATAATAATAATAATAATAATAGTGATAATAAAATTATTATAATAGTGATACTGATCCTGAACATTACTATTACATATTCTAATAGTAGTAGTAGTAGTAGTAGTAGTAGTAGTAGCAGTAGTAGTAGTAGTAGTAGTAGTAGTAGTAGTAGTGGTAGTGGTAGTAGGGAAGGAGAAGCATAGCAGGCACTCTTTTTAATGTGAGGTAGTTAATATATTTCAAAATATTAAGTATAATTACCATAAGTATAATTAAGAGAGAGTTTACCTGCATCTTCTGTCGTCTTTCCTGTTTGTTTACTTTGTCAATTATGTGTTTGTGTTTTTTAATTTTGCCTTCGTCCGGTTACTTGAAGTGTGTGTGTGTGTGTGTGTGTGTGTGTGTGTGTGTGTGTCCTATCGTCAATGACACACACACACACGCAACACACATCGCCTCCTTTCACGCAATACCGTGGTCGCATTTCCAATGAAGATTTACCTGGTCGCTCTCGTCCGCCGCTCACCTGCATAAATCGGCGCCTCGCTTGCACGTCCCTGAAATTTGTGAGTATGTGTAAATGGACATCGGTTTCAATTTTTGCTTTCATATTTTTACTTCAGTGCCGGTGTGATATTCGTTGGCGTGTGTGGTTTGTTCGAGCGTGTATGAGAAATGTGTGTGTGTGTGTGTGTGTGTGTGTGTGTGTGTGTGTGTGTGTGTGTTGATAGTACATATATATCGGCTCTCCCTCCCTCACTTTTTAGTAGAACATTATTTTATTTTATGCTGCAGTCAGATATGAGATTTCAGTTGCCCCAAAAATCATTCATGCATTTCATTTCATGTTTATTTATTTATTTACTTATTTATGTATTTTGTTTTGGTATTGATTAGTTGCTGCATACTAGAATATTGGTTGGGGTACGTTTTTCATATCACGTGACCTATGTATGTATGTATGTATGTATGTATGTATGTATGTATGTATGTATATATGTATGTATGTATCAGCTTCAGTTCGACTTGGCAGGTAAAGAATGGAGATCGTTACGGAAGTGAAGGATACAAGGATTTATTATATTCTTAAGAGGAGATCGAGTAATGATATCCCCTCTTCCTCCTCCTCTTCCTCTCCACCTCCTCCTCTTCCTCCTCCTCATTATTACCTTCCTTCTCCCCTCTACCCTCTTCCACAGTCTTCCTTAATCGCCTCTCATTCCTCACCCAGCTGGCTCTCCCTTACCTCTTCCTGTTTATCTCCTTCCCTCCTTCCCTCTTCACTCCAGTGTCTTCCTGCTCCCTTCTTCTTCTTCTTCTTCTTCTTCTTCTTCTTCTTCTTCTTCTTCTTCTTCTTCTTCTTCGAGAGAGAGAGAGAGAGAGAGAGAGAGAGAATTGCCCCTATATTCAATCTTCCCTTTCCAGGTCTCTCTCTCCTCTATCCCATCATTACCTCTTTCTCTCTCTCTCTCTCTCTCTCTCTCTCTCTCTCTCTCTCTCTCTCTCTCTCTCTCATTCTTCCTCCCTTTCCCCTTGTTTTCCGCTTTCGCTCTAACATTCCTTTCCTTTATTTTTTTTTCATATTTATCTTCCTCTGCATTTTTTTCTTTTGTTTATATTTTTTTTCTTTCATGGTTTCTTTCTTACTGCTTCCTAAATTGCATTCGATACGGTCCTTTCTCTCTCTCTCTCTCTCTCTCTCTCTCTCTCTCTCTCTCTCTCTCTCTCTCTCTCTCTCTCTCTCTCTCTCTCTCTCTCTCTCTCTCTCTCTCTCTCTCTCTCTCTCTCTCTCTCTCTCTCTCTCTCTCTCTCTCTCTCTCTCTCTCTCTCTCTCTCTCTCTCTCTCTCTCTCTCTCTCTCTTAATTGGCTATAATTTAAACCTCCCATCAATTTCTATTTCTTCTTTTCTCTCCCTTTCTCTCCCCTTCTCCATCTTCCTCCCCCGCACTCCCTTCCCTTCCTCCCCCTTGCCTCTTTGCCCTTTTTATCTCCCTTCTTTCTCCCTCCTCCCCTCCCCTCCCCTTTCCCCTCATCCTTCCTGTCTTATGAAATAGGTCATTGGGCCAGCGATTTGAAGCCTGTCATGTGAAAGGCTTTTTTCCTTATTCACAACAGGAGGGAAAAAAAAAAAGTAGGGGTCTCGTGGGGCGCCGAACTGAAAGGAGAATTATGCTTTGAAGTCCCAAGTTTCGTTCGTTTAATCCTTTTTTTCTTCTTTTGTTTCATTTCTCTTTTTTTTTTGGGGGGGGAGGGCGTGGGGTGAGTTTTGGGGTGAAGAGGTGAACGGGTATGTGTGTTTCCTTGTGTCTCTGTTGTAGGTTGTGATGGTTGTGGTGGTGGTGGTGGTGGTGTTAGTGGTTGTGGTATTAGTGTTGTTGTTGTTATTCTTTTTGTTATTGTTGCCGTAGGTGGTGGTGGTGGTGGAGGTGATGATAGTGGTGGTAGTTAACATGTTGGTGTCGGTGGCGTACTTTGTAAAATTTACAGTTGTTTTATGTATTTTGCATATCTCTTTCAATACAAGTTTACCTTATTGTATGTGCATTTGTATATCTATGTTTCATGCAAATTTAATTACTTTTGTGTATTTTGCATATATATTTTTATAAGATTTACGTTATTTTATTTGATTTTTGTATTTTTATTTTTTTACATATTTACATTATTTTATTAATATTCAGTGTATTTATTTTGTTACGAGTTCACATTATTCTATTTGTTTTTTGTATATATATTTTTTTTTTACATATTTACATTATTTAAATGTGTATCTTGCATATTTATTTCCTTAGAAATCTCGCTATTTCACGTTATTATCTGTATTTATTTTGAAAAAATACATTCTTTTCATGATATTTTGTTTATTTATTTTGTACAAGTTTACCTAGATATGTATTTTGTATATATATTTTTATACGTATTTAAATAATTTCATGTGTATTTTGTATATATATTTCTATAGAAATCTACGTTATTTTATAAAAAATGCGTTATTTTATGAATATTTTGCATCTTAATTTTCATACAAATTTACATTATTTTATTAATATTCTGTGTATTTATTTTGATACGATTTTATATTATTCTATTTGTGTTTTGTATATATTTTTTTATACATATTTACATTATTTAATGTGTATTTTTTATATATATTTTATACAAATTTACGTTATTTTAAGTGTATTTGTTTATATATTTTCATTCAAATTTACATTATTTTATGTGTATTTTGTAAATGTATTTCAATACAAATTTACCTAATTTTATGTGTATTTTGTATATTTATTTTCATACAAATTAAAATTATTTTGTGTATTTTTGTATATAGTTTTATACAAATTTAGGTGATTTTATGTGTATATTGTATATCTATTTTCATACAAATACACCTTCTTTTATTGATATTTTTTTTATTTATTTTGACGCGAATTTACATTATTTAATGTGTATTTTATATATATATTTTTATACGTATTTACATTATTTCAAGTGTATTTTGTATATATATTTCTATAGAAATCTGCGTTATTTTATGTGTATTCGTATATATATTTTGAAACAAATTTACATTGTTTTATGTGTATTTTGCATATTTTTTCAATACAAATTTACCTTATTGTATGTGCATTTTGTATATTAATTTTAATACAAATTTGATTAATCTATGTGTATTTTTCTATATGTATTTTTATAAAAATATGCTTTATTTTATGGATATTTTGCATTTTTATTTTCATACAAATTTACATTATTTTATTTATATTCTGTTTATTTTTTTTAAACAATTTTACATTATTCTATGTGTATTTTGTATATCTATTTTTATACGTATTTACTTAATTTTATGTGTATTTTGTATATATATTTTTATAGAAATCTACGTTATTTTATGTGTATTCGTATATATATTTTGAAACAAATTTACATTGTTTTATATGTATTTTTGCATATCTCTTTCAATACAAGTTTACATTATTGTATGTGCATTTTGTATATTTATTTCAATACATATATAAATATTTTATGTGTATTTTGGTATATATATTTTTATAAGAAGTGCGCTATTTGATGGGAATATTGCATCTTTATTTTCATACAAATTTACATTATTTTATTAATATTCGGTGTATTTATTTTGTTACGATTTCACATTATTCTATTTGTTTTTTGTATATATTTTTTTTTTACATATTTACATTATGTAATGTGTATCTTGCATATATATTTCATACAAATTTATTATCTATTATTTATTTTCATGCAAATACACATTCTTTTCATAATATTTTGTTTATTTATTTTGACACGAATTTACCTAGATATGTATTTTGTATATATATTTTTATACGTATTTACATAATTTCATGTGTATTTTGTATATATATTTCTATAGAAATCTACGTTATTTTATTTGTATTCGTATATATATTTTGAAACAAATTTACTTTGTTTTATATGTATTTTTGAATATCTCTTTCAATACATATTTACCTTACTGTATATGCATTTTTTATATTTATTTCAATACAAATTTAAATATTCTATGTGTATTTTGGTATATATATTTTTATAAAAAATGCGCTATTTTATGAGAATTTTGCATCTTTCTTTTCATACAAATTTACATTATTTTATTGATATCCTGTGTATTTATATTGATAGGATTTTACATTATTCTATTTCTTTTTTGTATATATTTTTTAATATACATTTACATTATTTAATGTGTATCTTGCATATATATTTTATACAAATTTACGTTTTTTTAAGTGTATTTGTTTATATATTTTAATTCAAATTTACATTATTTTATGTGTATTTTGTATATGTATTTCAATACAAATTTACCTAATTTTATGTGTATTTTGTATATTTCATTTCATACAAATTTTAAATATTTGTGTGTATTTTTGTATATAGTTTTATACAAATTTAGTTGATTTTATGTACCCATTTCCATTATTTAATGTGTGTTTTGTATATATATTTTATGCAAATTTACTTTATTTTATGTGCATTTTGTACATATATTTTTAAGAAATTTGCGTTATTTTATGTGTATTTGTATATGTTTTCATACAAATTTACATTATTTTATTATTTTGTTTATTTATTTTGATACGAATGAAAATAGATATACAAAATATACATAAAATAAACTAAATTTGTATTAAAATATATATACAAAATACATAAAATAAAGTAAATTTGTATCAAAATATTTTAACAGATGCGCATAAAATAACGTAAATTTGTTTCAAAATATACAAAATACATTAAATAATGTAAATATGTATAAAAAAATATATACAAAACACAAATAGAATAATGTAAAATCGTATCAAAATAAATACACAGAATATTAATAAAACAATGTAAATTTGTATGAAAATAAAGATGCAAAATACCCATTAAATAACGCATTTTTTATAAAAATATATATACCAAAATACACATGAAAAAATTAATTTGTATTAAAATAAATATACAAAATACACATACAATAAGGTAAATCTGTATTGAAATACATATGCAAAATGCATATAAAACAATCTAAATTTGTTTCAAAATATATATACGAATACACATAAAATAACGTAGATTTGTATAAAAAATATATATACAAAATACACATAAAATGAAGTAAATACGTATAAGAAAATGTATACAAAATACACATAAAATAATGTAAATTCGTATCAAAATAAATAAACAGAATATAATAAAAGAATGTGTATTTGTATAAATATAAATATACAAAATACACATAAAATAACGTAAATTTTATAAAACTATATACAAAATACACAGAAGTTATTAAATTCGTATGAAAATAGATATACAAAATACAGATAAAATAAGCTAAATTTGAGTTGAAATGTATATAGAAAATACATAAAATAATGTAAATTTGTATCAAAATATTTATAAAAATACATATAATAACGTAAATTTGTTTAAAAATATATAAACAAAATACACATTAAGTAATGTAAATACGTATAAAAAATTTGTACAAAATACACATATAATCATGTAATTCGTATCAAACTAAATAAACAAAATATCAGTAAAATAATGTAAATTTGTATGAGAAAACATATACAAATACATATAAAATAACGCTAATTTCCATAAAAAATATATGTCCAAAAATGAACGTAAAATAAAACTTTGGATAAAAATATATATAAAAAACACACATTAAATAATGTAAATCCGTACATAAAATAACCTAAATTTGTATAAAACTATATACAAAAATACACAAAAATAATTTAAATTTGTATGAAAAGATATATACAAAATGCACATAAAATTACAAAATACACATAAAATTAAGAATATACGTATAAAAAAATGTATACAAAATACACATAAAATAATGTAAATTCGTATAAATATAAATAAACAATATAGCAATAAAAGAATGTGTATTTGTATAAATATAAATATACAAAATGCACATAAAATAACGTAAATTTATATAAAACTATATACATAAAATAACGCAAATTTCTATAAAAATATATGTACATAAATGAACATAAAATAAATTTGCATAAAAATATATATATACAAAACACACATTAGATAATGTAAATGAGTATAAAAATATGTATACAAAATACCTATGAAATAATCTAAATTCGTATCGAATTAAATTAAGAAAATACCAATATAATAATGTAATTTTGGATGAAAATATATATACAAAATACACATAAAATAACCTAAATACAAATACAAATATACACATAAAATAATTTAAAATTGAATGAAATAAATATACAAAATAAACATAAAATAAGGTAAATTTGTAATGAAATATATGAAAAAATACACATAAAATAATATAAATTTGTATGAAAATATATATACAAATACACATTAAATAACATGAATTTGTATAAAATTTGTATCAAAATATATACTTATACACAATAAAATAACGTAATTTTTTTATGAAAATGTATATACAAAATACACATAAAATAATTTAAATACGTAGAAAAATATATATACAAAAACACATAAAATAATGTAAATTTGTATGAAAATATATAAACAAATACACATAAAATAATGTAAATTTGGATAAAATATATATACAAAATGAACATTAAATAATGTAAATATGTATAAAAAAATAAATAAACATAGAATAATGTTAAATCGTATCAAAATAAATAAAGAGAATATCAATAAAATAATGTAAATTTGTATGAAAATAAAGATGCAAAATATCCATATAATAACGCATATTTCCATAAAAATATATATACAAAAATACATATAAAATAATTAAATTTGTATTAAAATAAATATACAAAATGCACGTACAATAAAGTAAATTTGTATTGAAATAGATATGCAAAATACACATTAATAATGTAAATTTGTATCAAAATATATATACGAATACTCATAAAATAGAGTAAATTTCTATGAAAATATACATACAAAATAGATATACAAAATACACATATAACTAGTTAAATTTGTATTTAAATACATATACAAAAAACACATAAAATAATGTAGATTTGTATGAAATGAAAACAAATACATTTTATATAAAATATATATACAAAATACACATAGAATAATGTAAAAACATATAAAAAAAAATACACAGAATATCAATAAAATAATGTAAATTTGTATGAAAATAAAGATGCAAAATACCCATAAAATAAAGCATATTTTTATAAAAATACATATACAAAAATACACATAGATTACTCAAATTTGTATTAAAATTAATATACAAAATGCACATACAATAAGGTAAATTTGTATTGAAAAAATATGCAAAATACACATAAAACAATGTAAATTTGTTTCAAAATATATATACGAATACACATAAAATAACGCAGATTTCTATAGAAATATATATACAAAATACACTTGAAATAATGTAAATACGTATAAAAATATATATACAAAATACACATTAAATAATGTTAATTCGTGTCAAAGTAAATAAACAAAATATCATGAAAAAAATGTGTATTTGTATGAAAATAGATATACAAAATACACATAAAATAACCTAAATTTGTATAAAACTATATACAAAAATACACAAAAATAATTTAAACTTGTATGAAAATAAATATATAAAAAACATATAAAAATAGCTAAATTTGTATTGAAATACATATACAAAATACACATAAAATAATGTAAATTTGAATGAAAATACATAAACAAATACACTTAAAATAACGTAAATTTGTATAAAAAAAAAATACAAAACACAAATAGAATAATGTAAAATCGTATCAAAATAAATACACAGAATATTAATAAAATAATGCAAATTTGTATGAAAATAAAGAAGCAAAATACCCATCAAATAACGCATTTTTTATATATATATATACAAAAATACACATTAAAAAATTTATTGTATTAAAATAAATATACAAAATACACATACAATAAGGTAATTCTGTATTCAAATAGATATGCAAAATACATATAAAACAATGTAAATTTGTTTCAAAATATATATACGAATACACATAAAATAACGTAGATTTGTATAAAAATATATACAAAATACACATAAAATGAAGTAAATACGTATAAAAAAATGTATACAAAATACACATAAAATAATGTAAATTCGTATCAAAATAAATAAACAAAAATACCAATAAAAAAATGTGTATTTGTATAAATATAAATATACAAAATACACATAAAATAACGTAAATTTATATAAAAATATATACAAAAATACACAGAAGTAATTAAATTCGTATGAAAATAGATATACAAAATACAGATAAAATAAGCTAAATTTGAATTGAAATGTATATACAAAATACATAAAATAATGTAAATTTGTATCAAAATATTTATAAAATACATAAAATAACGTAAATTTGTTTAAAATACATAAACAAAATATACATTAAGTAATGTAAATACGTATAAAAATATGTACAAAATACACATATAATCATGTAATTCGTATCAAACTAAATAAACAAAATAGCAATATAATAATGTAAATTTGTATGAGTAAACATATACAAATACATATAAAATAACGCTAATTTCTATAAAAATATATGTCCAAAAATGAACGTAAAATAAAGTAACTTTGGATAAAATATATATACAAAACACACATTAAATAATGTAAATGCGTACATAAAATAACCTAAATTTGTATAAAACTATATATAAAATACACAAAAATAATTTAAATTTGTATGAAAAGAAATATACAAAATACACATAAAATTAGGTTAATTTCTATTGAAATACATATACAAAATACACATAAAATAATGTAAATTTGAAAGAAAATATATAAACAAATACACATATAATAACGTAAATTTGTATGAAATATATATACAAAATACACATTAAATAATGTAAATATGTATAAAAATATATACAAAACACAAATAGAATAATGTAAAATCGTATCAAAATATATTCACAGAATATTAATAAAATAATGTAAATTTGTATGAAAATTAAGATGCAAAATACCTATAAAATAACGTATTTTTTATAAAATTATTGATACCAAAATACACATAAAATATTTGAATTTGTATCAAAATAAATATACAAAATGCACATACAATAAGGTAAATTTGTATTGAAATAGATATACAAAATACATATAAAATAATGTAAATTTGTTTCAAAATATATATGCGAATACACATAAATTAACGGAGATTTCTATAAAATACATATACAAAATACACATAAAATTAAGTAAATACGTATAAAAAAATGTATACAAAATACATATAAAATAATGTAAATTCGTATAAATATAAATAAACAATATAGCAATAAAATAATGTGTATTTGTATAAATATAAATATACAAAATGCACATAAAATAACGTTAATTTATATAAAACTATATACATAAAATAACGCAAATTTCTATAAAAATATATGTACAAAAATGAACATAAAATAAATTTGCATAAAAATATATATACAAAACACACATTAGATAATGTAAATGAGTATAAAAATATTTATACAAAATACCTATGAAATAATCTAAACTCGTATCTAATTAAATTAAGAAAATACCAATATAATAATGTAATTTTGGATGAAAATATATATACAAAATACACATAAAATAACCTAAATACAAATACAAATATACACATAAAATAATTTAAAATTGAATGAAATAAATATACAAAATAAACATAAAATAAGGTAAATTTGTAATGAAATATATGAAAAAATACACATAAAATAATATAAATTTGTATGAAAATATATATACAAAATACACATTAAATAACATGAATTTGTATAAAATTTTATCAAAATATATACTTATACACAAAATAAAATAACGTAATTTTTTACGAAAATATATATACAAAATACACATAAAATAATTTAAATACGTAGAAAAATATATATACAAAAAACACAAAATAATGTATATATGTATGAAAATATATAAACAAATACACATAAAATAATGTAAATTTGGATAAAATATATATACAAAATGAACATTAAATAATGAAAATATGTATAAAAAGAATATATATACAAAAAAACACCTAGAATAATGTTAAATCGTATCAAAATAAATAAAGAGAATATCAATAAAATAATGTAAATTTGTATGAAAATAAAGATGCAAAATATCCATATAATAACGCCTATTTGCATAAAAATATATATACAAAAATACATATAAAATAATTAAATTTGTATTAAAATAAATATACAAAATGCACGTACAATAAAGTAAATTTGTATTGAAATAGATATGCAAAATAATCATTAATAATGTAAATTTGTTTCAAAATATATATACGAATACTCATAAAATAAGTAAATTTCTATGAAAATATACATACAAAATAGATATACAAAATACACATATAACTAGTTAAATATGTATTTAAATATATGTACAAAAAACACATAAAATAATGTAGATTTGTATGAAATGAAAACAAATACATTTTAAAAAAATATATATACAAAATACATATAGAATAATGTAAAATCATATCAAAATAAATACACAGAATATCAATAAAAAAATGTAAATTTGTATGAAAATAAAGATGCAAAATACCCATAAAATAAAGCATATTTTTATAAAAATACATATACAAAAATACACATAGATTAATTAAATTTGTATTAAATTTAATATACAAAATGCACATACAATATGGTAAATTTGTATTAAAAAATATGCAAAATACACATAAAAAAATGCAAATTTGTTTCAAAATATATATACGAATACACATAAAAAAACGCAGATTTCTATAGAAATATATATACAAAATACACTTGAAATAATGTAAATACGTATAAAAATATATATACAAAATACACATTAAATAATGTTAATTCGTGTCAAAATAAATAAACAAAATATCATGAAAAGAATGTGTATTTTATGAAAATAGATATACAAAATACACATAAAATAACCTAAATTTGTATAAAACTATATACAAAATACACGAAAATAATTTAAACTTGTATGAAAATAAATATACAAAAAACATATAAAATAGGTAAATTGTATTGAAATACATATACAAAATACACATAAAATAATGTAAATTTGAATGAAAATACATAAACAAATATACTTAAAATAACGTAAATTTGTATAAAAAAAAATACAAAACACAAATAGAATAATGTAAAATCGTATCAAAATAAATACACAGAATATTAATAAAATAATGCAAATTTGTATGAAAATAAAGAAGCAAAATACCCATCAAATAACGCATTTTTTAAAAATATATACAAAATACACATAAAAAATTTATTGTATTAAAATAAATATACAAAATACACATACAATAAGGTAATTCTGTATTCAAATAGATATGCAAAATACATATAAAACAATGTAAATTTGTTTCAAAATATATATACGAATACACATAAAATAACGTAGATTTGTATAAAAATATATATACAAAATACACGTAAAATGAAGTAAATACGTATAAAAAAATGTATACAAAATACACATAAAATAATGTAAATTCGTATCAAAATAAATAAACAAAATACCAATAAAAGAATGTGTATTTATATAAATATAAATATACAAAATACACATAAAATAACGTAAATTTATATAAAAATATATACAAAAATACACAGAAGTAATTAAATTCATATGAAAATAGATATACAAAATACAGATAAAATAAGCTAAATTTGAATTGAATTGTATATACAAAATACATAAAATAATGTAAATTTGTATCAAAATATTTACAAATACATATAATAACGTAAATTTGTTTAAAAATACATAAACAAAATACACATTAAGTAATTTAAATACGTATAAAAAATATGTACAAAATACACATATAATCATGTAATTCGTATCAAACTAAATAAACAAAATAGCAATATAATAATGTAAATTTGTATGAGTAAACATATACAAATACATATAAAATAACGCTAATTTCTATAAAAATATATGTCCAAAAATGAACGAAAAATAAATTAACTTTGGATAAAAATATATATACAAAACACACATTAAATAATGTAAATGCGTACATAAAATAATCTAAATTTGTATAAAACTATATATAAAATACACAAAAATAATTTAAATTTGTATGAAAAGAAATATACAAAATACACATAAAATTAGGTTAATTTCTATTGAAATACATATACAAAATACACATAAAATAATGTAAATTTGAAAGAAAATATATAAACAAATACACATATAATAACGTAAATTTGTATGAAATATATATACAAAATACACATTAAATAATGTAAATATGTATAAAAAAATATATACAAAACACAAATAGAATAATGTAAAATCGTATCAAAATATATACACAGAATATTAATAAAATAATGTAAATTTGTATGAAAATTAAGATGCAAAATACCTATAAAATAACGTATTTTTTTTATAAAATTATTGATACCAAAATACACATAAAATATTTGAATTTGTATCAAAATAAATATACAAAATGCACATACAATAAGGTAAATTTGTATTGAAATAGATATGCAAAATACATATAAAATAATGTAAATTTGTTTCAAAATATATATGCGAATACACATAAAATAACGTAGATTTCTATAAAAATACATATACAAAATACACATAAAATTAAGTAAATACGTATAAAAAAATGTATACAAAATACATATAAAATAATGTAAATTCGTATAAATATAAATAAACAATATAGCAATAAAATAATGTGTATTTGTATAAATATAAATATACAAAATGCACATAAAATAACGTTAATTTATATAAAACTATATACATAAAATAACGCAAATTTCTATAAAAATATATGTACAAAAATGAACATAAAATAAATTTGCATAAAAATATATACAAAACACACATTGGATAATGTAAATGAGTATAAAATATTTATACAAAATACCTATGAAATAATCTAAATTCGTATCAATTAAATTAAGAAAATACCAATATAATAATGTAATTTTGGATGAAAATATATATACAATATACACATAAAATAACCTAAATACAAATACAAATATACACATAAAATAATTTAAAATTGAATGAAATAAATATACAAAATAAACATAAAATAAAATAAATTTGTAATGAAATATATGAAAAATACACATAAAATAATATAAATTTGTATAAAATATATTTACAATTACACATTAAATAACATTTCTTTGTTTATAATTTGTATCATATGATTTACTTATACACAAAATAAAATATCGTAATTTTATTATTAAAATGTATCTACAAAATACAGATTAATTAATTTAAATACGTTGAAAAATATATATACAAAATCACATAAAATAATGTAAATATGTATGAAAATATATAAACAAATACACATAAAATAATGTAAATTTGGATAAAATATATATACAAATGAACATTAAATAATGTAAATATGTATAAAAAAATATACAAAAACACATAGAATAATGTTAAATCGTATCAAAATAAATAAAGAGAATATCAATAAAATAATGTAAATTTGTATGAAAATAAAGATGCAAAATATCCATATAATAACGCATATTTGCATAAAATATATATACAAAATACATATAAAAAAATTTAATTTGTATTAAAATAAATATACAAAATGCACGTACAATAAAGTAAATTTGTATTGAAATAGATATGCAAAATACACATTAATAATGTAAATTTGTATCAAAATATATACGAATACTTATAAAATAGAGTAAATTTCTATGAAAATATACATACAAAATAGATATACAAAATACACATATAACTAGTTAAATTTGTATTTAAATACATGTACAAAAACACATAAAATAATGTAGATTTGTATGAAATGAAAACAAATACATTTTATATAAAATATATGTACAAAATACACATAGAATAATGTAAAACATATCAAAATAAATACACAGAATATCAATAAAATAATGTAAATTTGTATGAAAATAAAGATGCAAAATACCCATAAAATAAAGCATATTTTATAAAATACATATACAAAAATACACAGAGATTAATCACATTTGTATTAAATTTAATATACCAAATGCGCAAACAATAAGGAAAATTAGTATTGAAAAAATATGCAAAATACACATAAAACAATGTAAAATTGTTTCAAAATATATATACGAATAAACATAAAATAACGCAGATTTCTATGAAATATATATACAAAATACACTTGAAATAATGTAAATACGTATAAAATAGATATACAAAATACACATTAAATAATGTTAATTCGTGTCAAAGTAAATAAACAAAATATCAATAAAAGAATGTGTATTTGTATGAAAATAGATAGACAAAATACACATAACATAACCTCAATTTGTATTAAACTATATACAAAAATACACGAAAATAATTTAAACTTGTATGAAAATAAATATACAAAAACATATAAAAATAGGTAAATTTGTATTGAAATACATATACAAAATACACATAAAATAATGTAAATTTGAATGAAAATACATAAACAAATATACTTAAAATAACGTAAATTTGTATAAAAAAATATATACAAAACACAAATAGAATAATGTAAAATCGTATCAAAATAAATACACAGAATATTGATAAAATAATGTAAATTTGTATGAAAATAAAAAAGCAAAATACCCATAAAATAACGCTTTTTTTTTATAAAAATATATATACACAAAAAAAATTTATTTGCATTAAAATAAATATACGAAATACACATACAATAAGGT
Source organism: Eriocheir sinensis (assembly GCF_024679095.1). NCBI lineage: Eukaryota > Metazoa > Arthropoda > Malacostraca > Decapoda > Varunidae > Eriocheir > Eriocheir sinensis. Next base: position 48,048 of record NW_026111653.1, read on the forward strand.
AAATCTGTATTGAAATAGATATGCAAAATACATATAAAACAATGTAAATTTGTTTCAAAATATATATACGAATACACATAAAGTAACGTAGATTTGTATAAAAATATATATATAAAATACACGTAAAATGAAGTAAATACGTATAAGAAAATGTATACAAAATACACATAAAATAATGTAAATTCGTATCAAAATAAATAAACAAAATACCAATAAAAGAATGTGTATTTGTATAAATATAAATATACAAAATACACATAAAATAACGTAAATTTGTATAAAACTATATACAAAAATACACAGAAGTAATTAAATTCGTATGAAAATAGATATACAAAATACAGATAAAATAAGCTAAATTTGAATTGAAATGTATATACAAAATACATATAATAACGTAAATTTGTTTAAAAATATAAACAAAATACACATTAAGTAATGTAAATACGTATAAAAAATATGTACAAAATACACATATAATCATGTAATTCGTATCAAACTAAATAAACAAAATAGCAATATAATAATGTAAATTTGTATAAGTAAACATATACAAATACATATAAAATAACGCTAATTTCTATAAAGATATATGTCCAAAAATGAACGTAAAATAAATTAACTTTGGATAAAAAATATATATACAAAACACACATTAAATAATGTAAATGCGTACATAAAATAACCTAAATTTGTATAAAACTATATACAAAAATACACAAAAATAATTTAAATTTGTATGAAAAGAAATATACAAAATACACATAAAATTAGGTTAATTTCTATTGAAATACATATACAAAATACACATAAAATAATGTAAATTTGAAAGAAAATATATAAACAATTACATATAATAACGTAAATTTGTATGAAATATATATACAAAATACACATTAAATAATGTAAATATGTATAAAAAAAATATATACAAAACACAAATAGAATAATGTAAAATCGTATCAAAAAATATATACAGAATATTAATAAAATAATGTAAATTTGTATGAAAATTAAGATGCAAAATGAAAATAACGCATTTTATAAAATTATTGATACCAAAATACACATAAAATATTTGAATTTGTATCAAAATAAATATACAAAATGCACATACAATAAGGTAAATTTGTATTGAAATAGATATGCAAAATACATATAAAATAATGTAAATTTGTTTCAAAATATATATGCGAATACACATAAAATAACGTAGATTTCTATAAAAATACATATACAAAATACACATAAAATTAAGTAAATACGTATAAAAAATGTATACAAAATACACATAAAATAATGTAAATTCGTATAAATATAAATAAACAATATAGCAATAAAAGAATGTGTATTTGTATAAATATAAATATACAAAATGCACATAAAATAACGTAAATTTATATAAAACTATATACATGAAATAACGCAAATTTCTATAAAAATATATGTACAAAAATGAACATAAAATAAATTTGCATAAAAATATATATACAAAACACACATTAGATAATGTAAATGAGTATAAAAATATGTATACAAAATACCTATGACATAATCGAAATTCGTATCCAATTAAATTAAGAAAATACCAATATAATAATGTAATTTTGGATGAAAATATATATACAAAATACACATAAAATAACCTAAATACAAATACAAATATACACATAAAATAATTTAAAATTGAATGAAATAAATATACAAAATAAACATAAAATAAGGTAAATTTGTAATGAAATATATGAAAAAAATACACATAAAATAATATAAATTTGTATGAAAATATATATACAAATACACATTAAATAACATGAATTTGTATAAAATTTGTATCAAAATATATACTTATACACACAATAAAATAACGTAATTTTTTTATGAAAATGTATATACAAAATACACATAAAATAATTTAAATACGTAGAAAAATATATATACAAAAAACACATAAAATAATGTAAATATGTATGAAAATATATAAACAAATACACATAAAATAAAGTAAATTTGGATAAAATATATATACAAAACGAACATTAAATAATGTAAATATGTATAAAAAAAAATATATACAAAAAACACATAGAATAATGTTAAATCGTATCAAAATAAATAAAGAGAATATCAATAAAATAATGTAAATTTGTATGAAAATAAAGATGCAAAATATCCATATAATAACGCATATTTGCATAAAAATATATATAAAAAATACATATAAAATAATTAAATTTGTATTAAAATAAATATACAAAATGCACGTACAATAAAATAAATTTGTATTGAAATAGATATGCAAAATACACATTAATAATGTAAATTTGTATCAAAATATATATACGAATACTCATAAAATAGAGTAAATTTCTATGAAAATATACATACAAAATAGATATACAAAATACACATATAACTAGTTAAATTTGTATTTAAATACATGTACAAAAACACATAAAATAATGTAGATTTGTATGAAATGAAAACAAATACATTTTATATAAAATATATATACAAAATACACATAGAATAATGTAAAAACATATCAAAATAAATACACAGAATATCAATAAAATAATGTAAATTTGTATGAAAATAAAGATGCAAAATACCCATAAAATAAAGCATATTTTTATAAAAATACATATACAAAAATACACATAGATTAATCAAATTTGTATTAAAATTAATATACAAAATGCACATACAATAAGGTAAATTTGTATTGAAAAAATATGCAAAATACACATAAAACAATGTAAATTTGTTTCAAAATATATATACGAATAAACATAAAATAACGCAGATTTCTATAGAAATATATATACAAAATACACTTGAAATAATGTAAATACGTATAAAATATATATACAAAATACACATTAAATAATGTTAATTCGTGTCAAAGTAAATAAACAAAATATCATGAAAAGAATGTGTATTTGTATGAAAATAGATATACAAAATACACATAAAATAACCTAAATTTGTATAAAACTATATACAAAAATACACAAAAATAATTTAAACTTGTATGAAAATAAATATACAAAAAACATATAAAAATAGGTAAATTTGTATTGAAATACATATACAAAATACACATAAAATAATGTAAATTTGAATGAAAATACATAAACAAATATACTTAAAATAACGTAAATTTGTATAAAAAAATATATACAAAACACAAATAGAATAATGTAAAATCGTATCAAAATAAATACACAGAATATTGATAAAATAATGTAAATTTGTATGAAAATAAAGAAGCAAAATACCCATAAAAAAACGCTTTTTTTTAAATATATATAAAAAAATACACAAAAAAATAAATCTGTATTGAAATAAATATGCAAAATACATATAAAACAATGTATATTTGTTTCAAAATATATATACGAATACACATAAAATAACGTAGATTTGTATAAATATATATATACAAAATACACGTAAAATGAAGTAAATACGTATAAAAAAATGTATACAAAATACACATAAAATAATGTAAATTCGCATCAAAATAAATAAACAAAATACCAATAAAAAAATGTGTATTTGTATAAATATATATATATATATATATATATATAATATACGTATAAATTTATATATATATATATACAAAAATACACAGAAGTAATTAAATTCGTATGAAAATAGATATACAAAATACAGATAAAATAAGCTAAATTTGAATTGAAAAGTATATACAAAATACATAAAATAATGTAAATTTGTATCAAAATATTTATAAAAATACATATAATAACGTAAATTTGTTAAAAATATATAAACAAAATACACATTAAGTAATGTAAATACGTATAAAAAATATTTACAAAATACACATATAATCATGTAATTCGTATCAAACTAAATAAACAAAATAGCAATATAATAATGTAAATTTGTATGAGTAAACATATACAAATACATATAAAATAACGATAATATCTATAAATTTATATGTCCAAAAATGAACGTAAAATAAAGTAACTTTGGATAAAAATATAAATACAAAACACACATTAAATAATGTAAATGCGTACATAAAATAACTTAAATTTGTATAAAACTATATACAAAAATACACAAAAATAATTTAAATTTGTGTGAAAAGAAATATACAAAATACCCATAAAATTAGGTTAATTTTTATTGAAATACATATACAAAATACATATAAAATAATGTAAATTTGAAAGAAAATATATAAACAAATACACATATAATAACGTAGATTTGTATGAAATATATATACAAAATACACATTAAATAATGTAAATATGTATAAAAAAATATATACAAAACACAAATAGAATAATGTAAAATCGTATCAAAATATATACACAGAATATTAATAAAATAATGTAAATTTGTATGAAAATTAAGATGCAAATAAAATAACGCATTTTTTATAAAATTATTGATACCAAAATACACATAAAATATTTGAATTTGTATCAAAATAAATATACAAAATGCACATACAATAAGGTAAATTTGTATTGAAATAGATATGCAAAATACATATAAAATAATGTAAATTTGTTTCAAAATATATATGCGAATACACATAAAATAACGTAGATTTCTATAAAAATACATATACAAAATACACATAAAATTAAGTAAATACGTATAAAAAATGTATACAAAATACACATAAAATAATGTAAATTCGTATAAATATAAATAAACAATATAGCAATAAAAGAATGTGTATTTGTATAAATATAAATATACAAAATGCACATAAAATAACGTAAATTTATATAAAACTATATACATGAAATAACGCAAATTTCTATAAAAATATATGTACAAAAATGAACATAAAATAAATTTGCATAAAAATATATATACAAAACACACATTAGATAATGTAAATGAGTATAAAAATATGTATACAAAATACCTATGAAATAATCTAAATTCGTATCGAATTAAATTAAGAAAATACCAATATAATAATGTAATTTTGGATGAAAATATATATACAAAATACACATAAAATAACCTAAATACAAATACAAATATACACATAAAATAATTTAAAATTGAATGAAATAAATATACAAAATAAAAATAAAATAATTTAAATTTTTAATTAAATATATTAAAAAATAAAAATAAAATAATATAAATTTTTATTAAAATATATATACAAATACACATTAAATAACATGAATTTGTATAAAATTTGTATCAAAATATATACTTATACACACAATAAAATAACGTAATTTTTTTTATGAAAATGTATATACAAAATACACATAAAATAATTTAAATATGTATGAAAATATATAAACAAATACACATAAAATAATGTAAATCTGGATAAAATATATAAACAAATACACATAAAATAATGTAAATCTGGATAAAATATACAAAATGAACATTAAATAATGTAAATATATATATAAAAAATATATACAAAAACACATAGAATAATGTTAAATCGTATTAAAATAAATAAAGAGAATATCAATAAAATAATGTAAATTTGTATGAAAATAAAGGTGCAAAATATCCATATAATAACGCATAGTTGCATAAAAATATATATACAAATACATATAAAATAATTAAATTTGTATTAAAATAAATATACAAAATGCACGTACAATAAAGTAAATTTGTATTGAAATAGATATGCAAAATACACATTAATAATGTAAATTTGTATCAAAATATATATACGAATACTCATAAAATAGAGTAAATTTCTATGAAAATATACATACAAAATAGATATACAAAATACACATATAACTAGTTAAATTTGTATTTAAATACATGTACAAAAAACACATAAAATAATGTAGATTTGTATGAAATGAAAACAAATACATTTTATATAAAATATATAAAAAATACACATAGAATAATTTAAAAAAATATAAAAATAAATACAAATAATATAAATAAAATAATGTAAATTTGTATTAAAATAAATATGCAAAATACACATAAAATAAATCATATTTTTATAAAATTACATATACAAAAATACACATAGATTAATCATATTTGTATTAAAATTAATATACAAAATGCACATACAATAAGGTAAATTTGTATTGAAAAATATGCAAAATACACATAAAACAATGTAAATTTGTTTCAAAATATATATACGAATACACATAAAATAACGCAGATTTCTATAGAAATATATATACAAAATACACTTGAAATAATGTAAATACGTATAAAATATATATACAAAATACACATTAAATAATGTTAATTCGTGTCAAAGTAAATAAACAAAATATCATGAAAAGAATGTGTATTTGTATGAAAATAGATATACAAAATACACTTAAAATAACCTAAATTTGTATAAAACTATATAAAAATACACAAAAATAATTTAAACTTGTATGAAAATAAATATACAAAAAACATATAAAAATAGGTAAATTTGTATTGAAATACATATACAAAATACACATAAAATAATGTAAATTTGAATGAAAATATATAAACATATAGACTTAAAATAACGTAAATTTGTATCAAATATATATACAAAAAAAACATTAAATAATGTAAATATGTATAAAAAAATATATACAAAACACAAATAAAATAATGTAAAATCGTATCAAAATAAATACAGAAAATATTAATAAAATTATGTAAATTTGTATGAAAATTAAGATGCAAAATACCCATAAAATAACGCATTTTTTATAAAAATATATATACGAAAAAACATAAAATATTTGATTTTGTATTAAAATAAATAGATATACAAAATACACATAAAATAAGCTAAATTTGAATTGAAATATATATACAAAATACATAAAATAATGTAAATTTGTATCAAAATACTTATACAAATACACATATAATAACGTAAATTTGTATAAAAATATGTAAACAAAATACACATTAAATAATGTAAATACGTATAAAAAAAATGTACAAAATACACAAATAATCATGTAATTCGTATCAAAATAAATAGACAAAATACCAATAAAATAATGTAAATTTCTATGAGAAAACATATACAAAATATACATAAATAACGCAAATATCAATAAAAATATATAATATAATATATTTTATACATATTTAAAATATTTAATGTATATTTTGTATATATATTATCAAATTTACGTTATTTTATATGTATTATTTATATATTTTAATACAAATTTACATTATTTTATGTGAGTTTTGTATATGTATTCAATACAAATTTGCCTAACTTATATGTATTTTGCATATCTATTTTCAAACAAATTTAAATTATTTTGTGTATTTTTGTATATATTTTTATACAAATTCTAGTTATTTTATTTGTTTTTGTATATTTTCCTACAAATATACATTCTTTATTGGAATTTTGTGTATTTAATTTTACAATTTACATTATTTTATGTGTATTTTGTATATATTTTCTACATATTTAAATTATTTTATGTATTTTATATATACATTTTCATAAAATTTACGTTATTTTATTGTGTATTCGTATATATTTTGAAACAAATTTTATACAAATTCATGTTATTTTATGTGTATTTGTATATATATTTTCATACAAATTTATATTATTTTATGTATTCTTACATATATTTTATTACAAATTTACCTTATTTTATGTTTATTTTGTATATTTATTCATTTAATATAATCAAATTTAAATTTATTGTATATGCATTTTGTATATTAATTTTAATACAAATTTAATTATTCTATGTGTATTTTTCCATATGTATTTTTATAAAATATGCTTTATTTTATGCGTATTTTGCATCTTTATTTTCATACAAATTTACGTTATTTCATTGATATTCTGCTCATTCATTTTGATACGATTTGACATTATTCTATATATATTTTCATACAAATTACGTTATTTTATGTGTATTTGTTTATATATTTTGATACAAATTTACAATATTTATAGGTATTTTGTATATATATTTCAAAATTACCTAGTTTTATATGTATTTTGAATATCTATTTTCATACAAACTCAAATTATTTTTATGTATTTTTGTATATATTTCAATACAAATTTTAGTTAGGTTATGTATTTTGTAAATCTATTTCATTCAAATATATATTATTTATTGGTATTTTGTTCATTTATATTGATGCAATTTACATTATTTTATATGTACTTTGTATATATATTTTTATACGCATTTACGTTATTTAATATTTATTTTGAATATATAATTTTATACAAATTCATGGTATTTTATGTGTATTTGTATATATATTTTCATATAAATTTACATTATTTTATGTATTTTGTTCATATATTCATTACAAATTTACCTTATTTTATGTTTATTTTGTATGTATTTTTTACATTTATATTTATACAAATACACGTTTTTATTGGTATTTTGTTTATTTATTGTTTCAATTTACATTATTTTATGTGTATTTTGTTTACATTTTTATACGTATTTACTTAATTTTATGTGTATTTTGTATATATATTTTATAGAAATCTACGTTATTTGATTTGTATTCATACATATTTTTGAAACAAATTTTCATTGTTTTATATGTACAATAAGGTAAATGTGTATTGTAATAGATATGCAAAATACATATAAAGCAATGTAAATTTGTTTCAAAATATGTATACGAATACACATAAAATAACGTAGATTTCTATAAAAAATATATATACAAAATACACCTAAAATGAAGTAAATACGTATAAAAAATGTATGCAAAATACACATAGAATAATGTAAATTCGTATCAAAATAAATAAACAAAATACAAATAAAAGAATGTGTATTTGTATAAATATAAATATACAAAATACACTTAAAATAACGTAAATTTATATAAAACTATATACAAAAATACACAGAAGTAATTAAATTTGTATGAAAATATATACAAAATACACACAAAATAAGCTAAATTTGAATTGAAATATATAGACAAAATACATGAAATAAAGTAAATTTGTATCAAAATATTTATACAAATACACATAATAACGTAAATTTGTATGAAAATATATAAACAAAATACACATTAAATAATGTAAATACGTATAAAAAAATGTGTACAAAATACACATATAATCATGTAATTCGTATCAAAATAAATAAACAAAATACCAATAAAATAATATAAATTTGTATGAGTAAACGTGTATAAATATAAATGTACAAAATACACATACAAAATAAACATAAAATAAGGTAAATTTGTAATGAAATATATGTACAAAATACACATAAAATAATGTAAATTTATATGAAAATATATATACAAATACACATAAAATACCATGAATTTGTATAAAATTATACATTCAAAATAAATATTAAATAATGTAAATGCGTATAAAAATATATATAAAAAGTACATATAAAATAATGTAAATTCGTATCAATATAAATCAACAAAATACCAATAAAATAATATATATTTGAATGAAAATAGATTTACAAAATACACATAACATAACTAAAATTTGTGTTAAAATATATACAAAAATACATATAAATCATTTGAGTTTGTATGAAACTAGATATTTAAAATACACATAAAACTAGGTAAATTTCTTTTGAAATATATATACAAAATACCCATAAAATATTGTAAATTTGTGTCAAAATATATAAACAAATACACATAAAATAACGTAAATTTATTATGAAAATATATACAAAATACACATAGAATAATGTCAAATCAGGTCAAAATGAATGAGCAGAATATCAATAAAATAACGTAAATTTGTATGAAAATAAAGATGCAAAATACCCATAAAATAACTAAAGCATATTTTATATATATATATATATATATATATATATATATATATATATATATATATATATATATTCATACGTATTTACATCATTTGATGTGTATTTTGTATATATATTTCTATAGAAATCTACGTTGTTTTATGAGTATTGATATATAGATTTTGAAATAAATTATCACTGTTTTGTGTATTTTGCATATTTTTAATACAAATCTACCTTATTGTATATGCATTTTGTATATTTATTTTAATACAAATTTAAATATGCTATGTGTATTTTTGTATATGTATTTTATAAAATATGCTTTATTTTATGGGTATTTTGCATTTTATTTTCATTCAAATTTACATTATTTAATTTATATTCTTTTTTAACAATTTTACAGTATTCTATGTGTATTTTGTATATTTTTTATACGTATTTACATTATTTTATGTATTTTGTATATATATTATATATATATATATATATATATATATATATATATATATATATATATATATATATATATATATATATATATATATATATATATAGATATATATATATATATTGTATATATATATATATATTATATTAATTTTATGTGTATTCGTATATATATTTTGAAACAAATTTACATTATTTTATATGTATTTTTGCATATCTCTTTCAATACAAATTTACCTTATTGTATGGGCATTTTGTATATTTATTTCAATACAAATTTAAATATTTTATGTGTATTTTGGTATATATATTTATATAAGAAATGCGCTATTTGATGGGAATTTTGCATCTTTATTTTCATACAAATTTACATTTATTTATTAATATTCGGTGTATTTATTTTGATACGATTTCACATTATTCTATTTGTTTTTTGTATATATTTTTTATACATATTTACATTATTTAATGTGTATCTTGCATCTTTTATCGTAATTTTGTTTATTTATTTTTATACGAATTTACATTATTTTAGGTGTATTTGATATGTATATTTTTATACTTATTTATATCATCTTATTTGTGTTTTGGATATATTTTTTCATAGAAATTTACTCTATTTTATGGGTATTCGTATATATATTTTGATACAAATTTACATTAATAATGCTTATTTTGCATATCTATCTCAATACAAATTTACCATATTGTATGTGTATTTTGTATATTTATTTTAATACAAATTTAATTATCTTATGTGTATTTTTGTAAAAATATGCGTTATTATTTCGGTATTTTGCATCTTTATTTTCATACAAATTTACATTATTTTATTGATATTCTGTTCATTTATTTTGATACGATTTTACATTATTCTATGTGTATTTTGTATAAATATTTTTATACACATTTACATTATTTAATGTATATTTTGTATATATATTTTATATAAATTTACGCTATTTTATGTGTATTTGTTTATATATTTTCATACAAATTTACAATATTTTATGTGTAATTTGTATATGTATTTCAACACAGATTTGCCTAATTTTATGTGTATTTTGCATATCTATTTTCAAACAAATTTAAATTATTTTTATGTATTTTTTATATATTTTTATACAAATTTTAGTTATTTTATTTGTATTTTGTATTTATATTTTCATATAAATAATTTTGTTCATTTATTTTCATAAATTTACATAATTTTATGTGCATTTTGAATATATATTTTTCTACGTATTTACATTATTTTATGTGTATTTTTTATATATATTTTCATAAAAATTTACGTTATTTTATTGTGTATTCGTATATGATTTGATACAAATTTACATTATTTTATGTTTATTTTGCATATCTATTTCAATATAGATTTACCTTATTGTATGTGTATTTTGTATATTTATTTTAATACAAATTTAATTATTTTATGTGTACTTTGTATGCATTTTCTTATACGTATTTACTTCATTTAATGTGTATTTTGTATATATATTTTTATAGTAATCTACGTTATTTTATGTGTATTGGTATATATATTTTGAAGCAAATTTACATTGTTTTATATGTATTTAGCATATCTATTTCAATATAAATCTACCTTATTGTATGTGCATTTTGTATATTTATTGTAATACAAAATTTTAAAAATTATTATTTTGGTATATATATTTTTATAAAAAGAGTTTTATATAAATTTAAAATATTTTATGTATTTTGTATATCTATTTACAAATACACATTTTTTATTGGTATTTTGCTTATTTATTCTGACGCGAATTCACATTATTTAATGTGTATTATGTATATATATTTTTATACGTATTTACGTCATTTCATGTGTATTTTGTATATATATTTCTATATAAATATATGTTATTTTATGTGTATTCGTATATATATTTTGAAACAAATATACATTGCTTTATGTGCATTTTGCATATTTTTTCAATATAAATTTACCTTATTGTACGTGCATTTTGTATATTAATTTTAATACAAATTTAATTATTCTATGTGTATTTTTGTATATGTATTTTCATAAAAAAATGCTTTATTTAATGGGTATTTTGCATCTTTATTTTCATACAAATTTACATTATTTTATTGATATTCTGTGTATTTATTTTGATACGATTTTACATTATTCTATGTATATTTTGTATATATATTTCATACAAATGAACGTTATTTTATGTGAATTTGTTTTCATTTCATACAAATTTACATTATTTTATGTGTATTTTGTTCATGTTTTTAAATACAAATTTAACTAATTATATGTGTATTATGTATATCTATTTTCATACAAATTGAAATTAATTTTGTGTATTTTAGTATATATTTTTATTCAAATTTTCGTAATTTTATGTGAATTTTGTATATTTATTTTCCTACAAATATACGTTCTTTTACCGGAATTTTGTTTATTTATTTTGATGCGAGTTTTCATTATTTTAGGTGTATTTGATTTATATATTTTTATACTTATTTACATAATTTTATATGTATTTTGAATATATATTTTCATAGAAATTTACTCTAATTTATGTGTATTCGTATATATATTTTGATACAAATTTACATTATTTATGTGTATTTCGCATATCTATTTCAATACAAATTTTCTTTATTGTATGTGCCTTTTGTATATTTATTTTGATGCAAATCTAATTATTTTATGTGTATTTTTGTATATATTTTTAAACAAATATGCGTTATTATATGGGTATTGCATCATTTAAATTTACAAATTTACATTATTTTATTGATTGTCTGTTTATTTATTTTGACACGATTTTACGTTATTCTGTGTATTTTGTATATATATTTTTAGACATATTTACATTATTTAATGTATATTTTGTACATATATTTTATGGAAATTTACGTTATCTTATGTGTATTTGTTTATATATTTTCATACAAATTTACATTATTTTATGTGTATTTTGTATATGTATTTCAATAAAAATTTGCCTAATTTCATTTGTATTTTGCATATCTATTTTCAAACAAATTTAAATTATTTTTGTGTATTTTTGTATTATTTTTATACAAATTTTTTTTATTTTATTTGTATTTTGTATATATATTTTCTTACACATATACATTCTTTTAGAGGAAATTTTGTTTATTTATTTTGATACGAATTTACATTATTTTATGTGTATTTTGTATATATCTTTTTCTATGTATTTACATTATTTTATGTGTATTTTGTATATATTTTTTCATAAAAATTTACGTAATTTTATTGTGTGTATTCGTATATTTTGATAAAAATTTTCATTATTTTGTGTTTATTGCATATCTATTTCAATAAAAATCTACCTTATTGTATGTGTATTTTGTATACTTATTTTAATACAAATTTAATTATTTTATGTGTATTTTTGTATATATTTTTTTTTAAATATAAGATATTTTATGGGTATTTTGCATCTTTAATTTTATAAATTTTTACATTACGTACATATCTTTTATACGTATTTACATTATTTAATGTGTATTTTGTTTATATATTTTTATACAAATTTACGTTATTATATGTGTATTTGAATATATATTTTGATACAAATTTACATTATTTTATGTATTTTCTATATTTATTTCAATTCAGATTTAGCTTATTTTATGTGTCTTTTGTATATCTATTTTCATACAAATTTAATTATTTTTGTTTATTTTTGTATATAGTTTTATAGAATTTTACGTTATTTTATGTGTATTTTGTATATTTATATTTATACAAGTAAACATTCTTTTATTGGCATTTAGTTTATTTATTTTGATACGAATTTACATTATTTTATGTGTATTTTGTATACATTTTCTTATACGTATTTACTTCATTTTATGTGTATTTTGTATATATATTTTATAGAAATCTACGTTATTTTATGTGTATTCGTAGATATGTATTTTGCATATCTATTTCAATACAAATTTACCTTATTGTATGTGCATTTTGTATATTTATTGTAATACAAATTTAAATATTTTATGTGCATTTTGGTATATATATTTCATAAAAAATGCGTTGTTTTATGGGTATTTTGCATCTTTATTTTCATAAAAATTTACATTATTTTATTAATATTCTGTGTATTTATTTTGATACTATTTTACATTATTCTATTTGTGTTTTGTATATATTTTTTTATACATATTTACATTATTTAATGTGTATTTTCTATATATATTTCATACAAATTTTCGTTCTTTTAAATGTATTTGTTTATATATTTTTATTCAAATTTACATTATTTTATGTGTATTTTGTATATGTATTTCAATAGAAATTTACCTAATTTCATGTGTATTTTGTATATATATTTTATACAAATTTAAATTTTTTTTTTGTATTTTTGTATAGAGTTTTATTCAAATTTACAATATTTTATGTGTATTTTGTATATCTATTTTCATATAAATACACATTCTTTTATTGATATTTTGTTTATTTATTTTGATGCGAATTTACATTATTTAATGTGTATTGTGTGTATATATTTTTATACGTATTTACGTCATTTCATGTGTATTTTGTATATATATTTCTATAGAAATATACGTTATTTTATATGTATTCGTATATATATTTTGAAACAAATATACATTGTTTTATGTGGATTTTGCATATTTTTTCAATACAAATTTACCTTATTGTACGTGCATTTTGTATATTAATTTTAATACAAATTTAGCTATTCTATGTGTATTTTTGTATATGTATTTTTATAAAAATATGCTTTATTTTATGGGTATTTTGCATCTTTATTTTCATACAAAGTTACATTATTTTATTGACATTCTGTGGATTTATTTTGATACGATGTTACATTATTCTATGTATATTTTGTATATCTATTTTATACCAATGTACGGTATTTTTTGTGAATTTGTTTTCATTTCATACAAATTTACATTATTTTATGTGAATTTTGTACATGTATTTAAATACAAATTTAACTAATTATATGTGTATTTTGTATATCTATTTTCATACAAATTGAAATTAATTTTGTGTATTTTTGTATATATTTTTATTCAAATTTTCGTAATTTTATGTGTATTTTGTATATTTATTTTCCTACAAATATACGTTCTTTTATCGGAATTTTGTTTATTTATTTATTTTGAATTTTCATTATTTTAGGTGTATTTAATATATATATTTTTATACTTATTTACATAATTTTATATGTATTTTGAATATATATTTTCATAGAAATTTACTCTATATGTATATGTATAGAAAATACACATGAAATAATCTAAATTCGTATCGAAATAAATGAACAAAATACCGATCAAATAATGTAGTTTTGAATGAAAATATATATAGAAAATACACATAAAATAACGTAAATACAAATAAATATATACACATAAAATGATTCGAATTTGAATGAAAATAGATATAAAAATAAACTTAAAATAAGGCAAATTTATAATGAAATATATATACAAAATACACATAAAATAATGTATATTTGTTTCAAAATATATATACGAATACACATAAAATAACGTAGATTTCTATAGAGATATATATACAAAATACACATGAAATGTTGTAAATACGTATAAGAATATATATACAAAATACACATTACATAATGTAAATTCGTGTCAAAATAAATAATTAAAATATCAATAAGAGAATGTGTATTTGTATGAAAATACATATACAAAATACACATTAAATAACGTAAATTTGTATAAAACTATATATAAAAATACACAAAAATAAGTTAAATTTGTATGAAAATAAATATACAAAAAACACATAAAATTAGGTAAATTTGTAAAGAAATACATATACAAAATACACATAAAATAATGTAAATTTGAATGAAAATATATAAGCAAATACACTTAAATTAACATAAATTTGTATAAAATATATAAAAAATACTCATTAAATAATGTAAATATGTATAAAAAATATATATACAAAACACAAATAGAATAATGTAAAATCGTATTAAAATAAATACACAGAATGTAAATAAAATATACATAAACAAATACACTTAAAATAACGTAAATTTGTATAAAAAAATATATACAAAACACAAATAGAATAATGTAAAATCGTATCAAAATAAATTCACAGAATATTAATAAAATAATGTAAATTTGTATGAAAATAAAGAAGCAAAATACCCATAAAATAATGCATTTTTTTAAAATATATATACAAAAATACACATAAAAATTTTTATTTGTATTAAAATAAATATACAAAATCCACATACAATAAGGTAAATCTGTATTGAAATAGATATGGAAAATACATATAAAATAATGTAAATTTGTTTCAAAATATATATACGAATACACATAAAATAACGTAGATTTGTATAAAAATATATATACAAAATACACGTAAAATGAAGTAAATACGTATAAAAAAATGTATACAAAATACACATAAAATAATGTAAATTCGTATCAAAATAAATAAACAAAATACCAATAAAAGAATGTGTATTTGTATAAATATAAATATACAAAATACACATAAAATAACGTAAATTTGTTTAAAACTATATACAAAAATACACAGAAGTAATTAAATTCGTATGAAAATAGATATACAAAATACAGATAAAAAAAGCTAAATTTGAATTGAAATGTATATACAAAATACATAAAATAATGTAAATTTGTATCAAAATATTTATAAAAATACATATAATTGCGAAAATTTGTTTAAAAATATATAAACAAAGTACACATTAAGTAATGTAAATACGTATAAAAAATATGTACAAAATACACATATAATCATGTAATTCGTATCAAACTAAATAAACAAAATAGCAATAAAATAATGTAAATTTGAATGAGAAAACATATACAAATACATATAAAATAACGCTAATTTCTATAAAAATATGTCCAAAAATGAACGTAAAATAAATTAACTTTGGATAAAAATATATATACAAAACACACATTAAATAATGTAAATGCGTACATAAAATAACCTAAATTTGTATAAAACTATATACAAAAATACACAAAAATAATTTAAATTTGTATGAAAAGAAATATACAAAATACACGTAAAATTAGGTTAGTTTCTATTGAAATACAGATACAAAATACACATAAAATAATGTAAATTTGAAAGAAAATATATAAACAAATACACATATAATAACGTCAATTTGTATGAAATATATATACAAAATACACATTAAATAATGTAAATATGTATAAAAAATATATACAAGACACAAATAGAATAATGTAAAATCGTATCAAAATATATACACAGAATATTAATAAAATAATGTAAAATTGTATGAAAATTAAGATGCTAAATACCTATAAAATAACGCGTTTTTTATAAAATTATTGATACCAAAATACACATAAGATATTTGAATTTGTATCAAAATATATATACAAAATGCACATACAATAAAGTAAATTTGTATTGAAATAGATATGCAAAATACACATAAAATAATGTAAATTCGTATAAATATAAATAAACAATATAGCAATAAAAGAATGTGTATTTGTATAAATATAAATATACAAAATGCACATAAAATAACGTTAATTTATATAAAACTATATACATAAAATAACGCAAATTTCTATAAAAATATATGTACAGAAAAGAACATAAAATGAATTTGCATAAAAATATATATACAAAACACACATTAGATAATAAAATATGTATACAAAATACCTATGAAATAATCTAAATTCGTATCGAATTAAATTAAGAAAATACCAATATAATAATGTAATTTTGGATGAAAATATATATACAAAAGACACATAAAATAACCTAAATACAAATACAAATATACACAAAATAATTTAAAATTGAATGAAATAAATATACAAAATAAACATAAAATAAGGTAAATTTGTAATGAAATATTTGAAAAAATACACATAAAATAATATAAATTTGTATGAAAATATATATACAAATACACATTAAATAACATGAATTTGTATAAAATTTGTATCAAAATATATACGAATACACACAATAAAATAACGTAATTTTTTTATGAAAATGTATATACAAAATACACATAAAATAATGAAAATTTGTATAAAAATATATAAACAAATACACATAAAATAATGTAAATTTGGATAAAATATATATACAAAATAAACCTTAAATAATGTAAATATGTAAAAAAAATATATACAAAATACACATAGAAAAATGTTAAATCGTATAAAAATAAATAAAGAGAATATCAATAAAAAAATGTAAATTTGTATGAAAATAAAGATGCAAAATATCCATATAATAACGCATATTTGCATAAAAATATATATACAAAAATACATATAAAATAATTAAATTTGTATTAAAATAAATATACAATTACAATATATAATTAAGAAAATTTGTATTGAAATTGATATGCAAAATACACATCAGTAATGTAAATTTGTATCAAAATATATATACGAATACTCATAAAATAGAGAAAATTTCTATGAAAATATACATACAAAATAGATATACAAAATACACATATAACTAGTTAAATTTGTATTTAAATACATGTACAAGAAACACATAAAATAATGTAGAATTGTATGAAATGAAAACAAATATATTTTATATAAAATATATATACAAAATGCAAATAGAATAATGTAAAATCATACCAAATAAATACACAGAATATCAATAAAATAATGTAAATTTGTATGAAAATAAAGATGCAAAATACCCATAAAATAAAGCATATTTTTATAAAAATACATACACAAAAATACACATAGATTAATCAAATTTGTATTAAAATTAATATACAAAATGCACATACAATAATGTAAATTTGTATTGAAAAAATATGCAAAATACACATAAAACAATGTAAATTTGTTTCAAAATATATATACGAATACACATAAAATAACGTAGATTTCTATAGAAATATATATACAAAATATACTTGAAATAATGTAAATACGTATAAAAATATATATACAAAATACACATTAAATAATGTTAACTCGTGTCAAATAAATAAAAAAAATATCATGAAAAGAATGTGTATTTGTATGAAAATAGATATACAAAATACACATAAAATAACCTAAATTTGTATAAAACTATATACAAAAATAAACAAAAATAATTTAAACTTGTATGAAAATAATAATACAAAAAACATAAAATTAGGTAAATTTGTATTGAAATACATATACAAAATACACATAAAATAATGTAAATTTGAATGAAAATATATAAACATATAGACTTAAAATAACGTAAATTTGTATCAAATATATATACAAAAAACACTTTAAATAATGTAAATATATATAAAAAAATATATACAAAACAAAAATAAAATAATGTAAAATCGTATCAAAATAAATACAGAAAATATTAATAAAATAATGTAAATTTGTATGAAAATTAAGATTCAAAATACCCATGTCATGTGTATTCGTATATATATTTTGAAACAAATTTACATTG
Organism: Eriocheir sinensis; assembly: GCF_024679095.1. Taxonomy (NCBI): domain Eukaryota; kingdom Metazoa; phylum Arthropoda; class Malacostraca; order Decapoda; family Varunidae; genus Eriocheir; species Eriocheir sinensis. Next base: position 67,770 of record NW_026111653.1, read on the forward strand.
TTTATATGTATTTTGCATACCTTTTTTTGTGTATTCTGTATTTATTTTTGTTATACATAGAATAATGTAAAATCGTATCAAAATAAGTACACAGAATATCAATAAAATAATTTAAATTTGTATGAAAACAAAGATGCAAAATACCCATAAGATAAAGCATTTTTTTTTTAAATACATATACAAAAATACACATAGAATAATTAAATTTGTATTAAAGTTAATATACAAAATGCACACATACAATAAGGTAAATTTGTATTGAAAAAAAATGCAAAATACAAATAAAACATTGTAAATTTGTTTCAAAATATATATACGATAACACATAAAATAACGTAGATTTCTATAGAAATATATATACAAAATACACATGAAATTATGTAAATACGTATAAAAAAAAAAAATATATATATATATATATATATATATATATATATATATATATATATATATATATATATATATATATATATATATATATATATATATATATATATATATATATATATATATATATATATATATATATATATATATATATATATATATAATACAAAATTCATTGTCAAAATAAATAAACAAAATATCATGAAAAGAATGTGTATTTGTATGAAAATAAATAATAGATAATAAGTTTGTATGAAATATATATGCAAGATATATATTAAATAATGTAAATATGTATAAAAAATATATATACAAAAAACAAATAGAATAATGTAAGATCGTATCAAAATAAATACACCGAATATTAATAAAATAATGTAAATTTGTATGAAAATAAAGATGCAAAATTCCCATCAAATAGCGCATTTCTTATAAAAATATATATACCAAATACACATAAAATATTTAAATTTGTATTGAAATAAATGTACAAAATACACATACAATAAGGTAAACTTCTATTGAAAGAGATAAGCAAAAACACATATAAAACAAAGTAAATTTGTTTCAAAATATATATACGAATACACATAAAATAACGTAGATCTCTATAAAAATATATATACAAAATACAATTAAAACTAGGTAAATACGTATAAAAAAATGTAAACAAAATACACATAAAATAATATAAATTCGAAACAAAATAAATAAACAAAATACCAATAAAAGAATGTGAATTTGTATAAATATAAATGTACAAAATACACATACAAAATAAACATAAAATAAGGTAAATTTGTAATGAAATATATGTACAAAATACAAATAAAATAATGTAAATTTATATGAAAATATATATACAAATACACATAAAATACCATGAATTTGTATAAAATTATATATTCAAAATAAATATTAAATAATGTAAATGCGTATAAAAATATATATAAAAAGTACATATAAAATAATGTAAATTCGTATCAATATAAATCAACAAAATACCAATAAAATAATATATATTTGATTGAAAATAGATTTACAAAATGCACATAACATAACTAAAATTTGTATTGAAATATATACAAAAATACATAAAAATAATTTGAGTTTGTATGAAAATAGATATTCAAAATACACATAAAAATAGGTAAATTTCTTATGAAATATATATACAAAATACCCATAAAATATTGTAAATTTGTGTCAGAATATATAAACAAATACACATAAAATAACGTAAATTTGTTTGAAAAATATATACAAAATACACATAGAATAATGTCATATCGTATCAAAATGAATGAGCAGAATATCAATAAAATAACGTAAATTTGTATGAAAATAAAGATGCAAAATACCCATAAAATAAAGCATATTTTTATAAAAATACATATACAAAAATACACATAGAATAATTAAATTTGTATTAAAATTAATATACAAAATGCATATACAATAAGGTAAATTTGTATTGAAAAAATATGCAAAATACACATAAAAGTGTAAATTTGTTTAAAAATCGATAAACGAATACACATAATAGAACGTAGATTTCTATAGAAAGATATATACAAAATACACATGAAATGATGTAAATACGTATAAAAATATATATACAAAATACACATTAAATAATTTAAATTCTCGTCAAAATAAATAAACAAAATATCAATAAAAGAATGTGTATTTGTATGAAAATAGATATACAAAATACTCATAAAATAACCTAAGTTTGTATAAAACTATATACAAAAATACACAAAAAAAATTTAAATTTGTATGAAAATAAATATACAAAATACACATAAAATTATTTTGTATATCTATTTTATACAAATGTACGTTATTTTATGTGAATTTGTTTTCATTTCATACAAATTTACATTATTTTATGTATTTGGTACATGTATTTAAATACAAATTTAGCTAATTACATATTTTTATCAAAATACATATACAAAAATACACATAGATTAATCAAATTTGTATTAAAATTAATATACAAAATACACATACAATAAGGTAAATTTGTATTGAAAAAATATGCAAAATACACATAAAACAATGTAAATATGTTTCAAAATATATATACGAATACACATAAAATAACGCAGATTTCTATAGAAATATATATACAAAATACAATTGAAATAATGTAAATACGTATAAAAATATATATACAAAATACACATTAAATAATGTTAATTCGTGTCAAAATAAATAAACAAAATATCATGAAAAGAATGTGTATTTGTATGAAAATAGATATACAAAATACACATAAAATAACCTAAATTTGTATAAAACTATAAACAAAATACACAAAATAATTTAAACTTGTATGAAAATAAATATACAAAAAACATAGAAAATTAGGTAAATTTGTATTGAAATACATATACAAAATACACATAAAATAATGTAAATTTGAAAGAAAATATATAAACATATAGACTTAAAATAACGTAAATTTGTATTAAATATATATACAAAAAACACATTAAATAATGTAAATATGTATAAAAAAATATATACAAAACACAAATAAAATAATGTAAAATCGTATCAAAATAAATACAGAAAATATTAATAAAATAATGTAAATTTGTATGAAAATTAAGATGCAAAATACCCATAAAATAACGCATTATTTATAAAAATATATATACGAAAAAACATAAAATATTTGATTTTGTATTAAAATAAATAGATATACAAAATACACATAAAATAAGCTAAATTTGAATTAAAATATATATACAAAATACATAAAATAATATAAATTTGTATCAAAATACCTATACAAATACACATATAATAACGTAAATTTGTATAAAAATATATAAACAAAATACACATTAAATAATGTAAATACGTATAAAAAAATGAAAAAAATACAAAAATAATCATGTAATTCGTATCAAAATAAATAGACAAAATACCAATAAAATAATGTAAATTTCTATGAGAAAACATATACAAAATACACATAAATAACGCAAATATCAATAAAAATATATATAATATAATATATTTTTATACATATTTAAAATATTTAATGTATATTTTGTATATATATATTTTATACAAATGATTTTATATGTATTTGTTTATATATTTTCATACAAATTTACATTATTTTATGTGAGCTTTGTATATGTATTTCAATACAAATTTGCCTAACTTTATGTGTATTTTGCATATCTATTTTCAAACAAATTTAAATTATTTTTGTGTATTTTTGTAATATTTTTATACAAAATCTAGTTATTTTATTTGTTTTTTGTATATATATTTTCCTACAAATATACATTCTTTTATTGGAATTTTGTGAATTTATTTTTTTACGAATTTACATTATTTTATGTGTATTTTGTATATATATTTTTCTACGTATTTAAACTATTTTATGTGTATTTTATATATACATTTTCATAAAAATTTACGTTATTTTATTGTGTGTATTCGTATATATTTTGAAACTTTTTATACAAATTCATGTTATTTTATGTGTATTTGTATATATTTTTTCATACAAATTTATATTATTTTATGTGCATTCTTACATATATTTTATTACAAATTTACCTTATTTTATGTTTATTTTGTATATTTATTTCATTCAATTTTAAATTATTTAATGTGTATATTTGTATTTGTATTTAGGTTATTTTATGTGTGTTTTCTATATATATTTTCATCCAAAATTACATTATTTTATTGTTATTTTCTTAATTTAACTCGATACGAATTTAGATTATTTCATAGGTATTTTGTATACATATTTTTATACTCATTTATATTATCTAATGTGTGTTTTGTATATATTTTTTTATGCAAACTAATTTTATGTGCATTTTTGTACATATATTTTTATAGAAACTTAAAACGGTATTTTATGTGTATTTTGTATATGTTTTCTCATACAAATTTACATTATTTAATTAGTTTTTTGTTTATTTATTTTGATACGAATGACTTGATTATTGGTGTATTTTGTAAATATTTTTTTATACGTATTTAAATTACTTAATGTGTATTTTCTTTATATATTTTTTTTACAAATTTACGTTATTATATGTGTATTTGTTAAAAATATTTTGAAACGAATTTACTTTATTTTATGGATTTTGTAAATATATTTCAATTCAAATTTAGCTTATTTTGTGTGCATTTTGTATATCTATTTTCATGCAAATTTAATTCTGTGTATTTTTGTATATAGTTTTATACAAATTTACGTTATTTTATGTGCATTTTGTATATTTATATTTATACAAATACACATTCTCTTATTGGTATTTTGTTTATTTATATTTATACGAATTTACATTATTTTATGTGTATTTTGTATACATTTTTGATTCGTATTTACTTAATTTTATTTGTATTTTGTATATATATATTTATAGAAATCTACGTTATTTTATGTGTATTCGTATATATATTTTGAAACAAATTTACATTGTTTTATATGTTTTATGCATATCTATTTCAATACAAATTTACCTTATTGGATGTTCATTTTGTATATTTATTTTAATACAAATTCAAAAATTTTATGTGTATTTTGGTATATATAATTTTATAAAAAATGCGTTATTTTATAGGTATTTTGCATCTTAGTTTTCATACAATTGTACATTATTTTATTAATATTCTGTGTATATATTTTGGATACGATTTTATATTATACTATTTGTGTTTTGTATATATTTTTTTATACATATTTTCATTATTTAAAGTGTATTTTTATATATATATTATATACAAATTAACGTCATTTTAAGTGTATTTGTTTATATAATTTCATTCAAATTTACATTATTTTAAGTGTATTTTATATATGTATTTCAATACAAATTTACCTAATTTTCTGTGTATTTTGTATATTTATTTTCATACAAATTTAAATTATTTTTGTGTTTTTTTGTATATACATATAGAGTAAATTTCTATGAAAATATATATTCAAAATACATATAAAATTATGTAAATAAGTATAAAAATATATATATCAAATACACCTAAAAAAATGAAAATTCGTATCAAAATAAATAAACAAAATTCCGATAAAAGAAGGTTTATTTGTAGGAAAATAAATATACAAAATACACATAAAATTAGGAAAATTTGAATAAAAATATATACAAAAAAACAAAAAAATAAATTTCAATTTGTATGAAAATAGATATACAAAATACACATATAATTAGTTAAATTTGTATTTAAATACATGTACAAAATACACATAAAATAACGTACATTTGTATAAAATAGATATACAAAATATACATAGAATAATGTAAAATCGTATCAAAATAAATACACAGAATATCAATAAAATAATGTAATTTTGTATGAAAATAAAGGTGCAAAATACCCATAAAATAAAGCATATTTTTTTAAAATACATATTCAAGAATACACATAGAATAATTAAATTTGTATTAAAATTAATATACAAATTGCACGTACAATAAGGGAAATTTGTATTGAAAAAATATACAAAATGCACATAAAACAATGTATATTTGTTTCAAAATATATATACGAATACACATAAAATAACGTATATTTCTATAGAAATATATATAAAAAATACACATGAAATGACGTAAATACGTACAAAAAAATATATACACAATACATATTAAATAATATAAATTCGCATCAAAATAAATAAACAAAATAGCAATAAAAGAATGTGTATTTGTATGAAAATAGATATACAAAATACACATAAAATATTGTAAATTTGTATAAAACTCTATTAAAAAAATACACAAAAATAATTTAAATTTGTATAAAAATATATATACAAAATACACATAAAACTAGTTGAATTTCTATTGAAATACATATACAAAATACACATAAAATAATGTAAATTTGAATGAAAATATATAAACAAATACACTTAAAATAACGTAAATTTGTATCAAATATATATACAAAATACTAATTAAATAATGTAAATATGTATAAAAAAATATATACAAAACACAAATAGAATAATGTAAAATCGTATCAAAATAAATACACCGAATATTAATAAAATAATGTAAATTTGTATGAAAATAAAGATGCAAAATTCCCATCAAATAGCGCATTTCTTATAAAAATATATATACCAAAATACACATTAAATATTTAAATTTGTATTGAAATAAATATACAAAATGCACATACAATAAGGTAAACTTCTATTGAAAGAAATATGCAAAAATACATATAAAACAATGTAAATTTGTTTCAAAATATATATACGAATTCACATAAAATAACGTAGATTTCTATAAAAATATATATACAAAATACACATAAAATTAAGTAAATACGTATAAAAAAATGTAAAGAAAATACACATTAAATAATGTAAATTCGAAACAAAATAAATAAACAAAATACCAATAAAAGAATGTATATCTATTTATTTTAATACAAAATCAAATATTTTATGTTTTTTCGTATATATATTTTTATAAAAAAATGCGTTATTTTATGGGTATTTTGCATCTTAATTTTCATACAAATTTACATTATTTTATTAATATTTTCTGTATTTATTTTGATACGATTTTACATTATTTTATTTATGTTTTGTATATATTTTTTATACATATTTACATTATTTAATGTGTTTTTTGTATATATATTTGATACATATTTACGTTATTTTAAGTTATTTTATGTGTATTTGTTTATATATTTTGACAAATTTACAGAACTTATGGGTATTTTGTATATATATTTCAAAAGAAATTTACCTAGTTTTATATGTATTTTGAATATCTATTTTCATACAAACTCTAATTATTTTTATGTATTTTTGTATTTATTTCAATACAAATTTTAGTTATGTTATGTGTATTTTGTAAATCTATTTTCATTCAAATATATATTATTTTATTGGTATTTTGTTGATTTATATTGATACGAATTTACATTATTTTATATGTACTTTGTATATATATTTTTATACGCATTAACATTATTTAATATTTATTTTGAATATATAATTTTATACAAATTCATGGTATTTTATGTGTAATTGTATATATATTTTCATATAAATTTACATTATTTTATGTGTATTTTGTACATATATTTCATTACAAATTTACCTTATTTTATGTTTATTTTGTTGATTTATATTGATACGAATTTACATTATTTTATATGTACTTTGTATATATATTTTTATACGCATTAACATTATTTAATATTTATTTTGAATATATAATTTTATACAAATTCATGGTATTTTATGTGTAATTGTATATATATTTTCATATAAATTTACATTATTTTATGTGTATTTTGTACATATATTTCATTACAAATTTACCTTATTTTATGTTTATTTTATGTGTATTTTGTACATATATTTCATTACAAATTTACCTTATTTTATGTTTATTTTGTTGATTTATATTGATACGAATTTACATTATTTTATATGTACTTTGTATATATATTTTTATACGCATTAACATTATTTAATATTTATTTTGAATATATAATTTTATACAAATTCATGGTATTTTATGTGTAATTGTATATATATTTTCATATAAATTTACATTATTTTATGTGTATTTTGTACATATATTTCATTACAAATTTACCTTATTTTATGTTTATTTTGTATGTGTATTTATACAAATACACATTCTTTTATTGGTATTTTGTTTATTTATTTTGTTTCGATATTACATTATTTTATGTGTATTTTGTTTACATTTTTTTATACGTATTTACTTAATTTTATGTGTATTTTGTATATATATTTTTTTTAGAAATCTACGTTATTTTATGTGTATTCGTATATATATTTTGAAACAAATTTACATTGTTTTATATGTATTTTTGCATATCTCTTTCAATAGAAGTTTACCTTATTGTATGTGCATTTTGTATATTTATTTCAATACAAATTTAAATATTTTATGTGTATACATGTACAAAAAATACATAAAATAATGTAGATTTGTATGAAATGAAAACAAATACAGTTTATATAAAATATATATACAAAATACACATAGAATAATGTAAAATCATATTAAAATAAATACACAGAATATGAATAAAATAATGTAAATTTGTATGAAAATAAAGATGCAAAATACCCATAAAATAAAGCATATTTATATAAAAATATATATACAAAAATACAAATAGATTAATCAAATTTGTATTAAAATTAATATACAAAATGCACATACAATAAGGTAAATTTGTATTGAAAAAATATGCAAAATACACATAAAACAATGTAAATTTGTTTCAAAATATATATACGAATACACATAAAATAACGCAGATTTCTATAGAAATATATATACAAAATACACTTGAAATAATGTAAATACGTATAAAAATATATATACAAAATACACATTAAATAATGTTAATTCGTGTCAAAATAAATAAACAAAATATCATGAAAAGAATGTGTATTTGTATGAAAATAGATATACAAAATACACATAAAATAACCTAAATTTGTATAAAAATATTTAAACTAGTATGAAAATAAATATACAAAAAACATAAAATTAGGTAAATTTGTATTGAAATACATATACAAAATACACATAAAATAATGTAAATTTGAATGAAAATATATAAACATATAGACTTAAAATAACGTAAATTTGTATCAAATATATATACAAAAAACACATTAAATAATGTAAATATGTATAAAAAATATATATACTAAACACAAATAAAATAATGTAAAATCGTATCAAAATAAATACAGAAAATATTAATAAAATAATGTAAATTTGTATGAAAATTAAGATGCAAAATACCCATAAAATAACGCATTTTTTATAAAAATATATATACGAAAAAACATAAAATATTTGATTTTGTATTAAAATAAATATATATACAAAATAAGCTAAATTAAATGAAAAATATATAGAAAATACACATAGAATAATGTAAAATCGTATCAAAATAAATACACAGAATATCAATAAAATAATGTAATTTTGTATGAAAATAGAGATGCAAAATACCCATAAAATAAAGCATATTTTTTTTAAAAATACACATACAATAATTAAATTTGTATTAAAATTAATATACAAAATGCACGTACAATAAGGTAAATTTGTATTGAAAAAATATACAAAATGCACATTAAAGCGTAAATTTGTTTAAAAATCTATAAACGAATACACATAACAAAACGTAGATTTCTATAGAAATATATATACAAAATACACATGAAATTATGTAAATACGTATAAAAAAAAAAAATATATATATATATATATATATATATATATATATATATATATATATATATATATATATATATATATATATATATATATATATATATATATATATATATATATATATATATATATATATATATATATATATATATATATATATATATATATATATATATATATATATATATATATATATATATATATATATATATATTAAATAATTTAAATTCTCGTCAAAATAAATAAACAAAATATCAATAAAAGAATGTGTATTTGTATGAAAATAGATATACAAAATACTCATAAAATAACCTAAGATTGTATAAAACTATATACAAAAATACACAAAAATAATTTAAATTTGTATGAAAATAAATATACAAAATACACATAAAATTAGGTAGATTTGTATTGAAATACATATACAAAATACACATAAAATAATGGAAATTTGAATGAAAATATATAAACATATACACTTAAAATAACGTAAATTTGTATAAAATATATATACAAAATACTAATTAAATAATGTAAATATGTATAAAAAAATATATACAAAACACAAATAGAATAATCGTATCAAAATAAATACACAGAATATTAACTAAATAATGTAAATTTGTATGAAAATAAAGATGCAAAATAGCCACAAAATAACGCATTTTTTATAAAAATATATATATACCAAAATACATATAAAATATTAAAATTTGTATTAAAATAAATATAAAAAATGCACATACTCTAAGGTAAATTTGTATTGAAATAGATATGCAAAATACATATAAAACAATGTAAATTTGTTTCAAAATATATATATACGAATACACATAAAATAACGTTGATTTCTATAAAAATATATACAAAATACACATAAAATGAAGTAAATACGTATTAAAAAATGAATACAAAATACACATAAAAATCGTATCAAAATAAATAAACAAAATACCAGTAAAAGAATGTGTATTTGTATAAATATAAATATTCAAAATACACATAAAATATCGTAAATTTGTATAAAACTATATACAAAAATACACAGAACAAATACACATTCTTTTATTGGTATTTTGTTTATTTATTTTGTTTCGAATTTATATTATTTTATGTGTATTTGTTTACATTTTTTTATACGTATTTACCTAGTTTTATGTGTATTTTGTATATATATTTTTATAGAAATCTACGTTATTTTATGTGTATTCGGATATATATTTTGAAACAAATTTACAATTTTTTATATGTATTTTTGCATATCTTTTTCAACAGAAGCTTACCTTATTGTATGTGCATTTTGTATATTCATTTCAATACAAATTTAAATATTTTATGTGTATTTTGGAATACATATTTTTATAAGAAATGCGCTATTTGATGGGAATTTTGCATCTTTATTTTCATACAAATTTACATTATTTTATGAATATTCGGTGTATTTATTTTGATACGATTTTACATTATTCTATTTGTTTTTTGTATATATATATTTTTTTATACATATTTACATTATTTAATGTGTATCTTGCATATATATTACATACAAATTTATTATCTTTTATTTATTTTCATACAAATACACATTCTTTTCATGATATTTTGTTTATTTATTTTGTCACGAATTTACATTACTTAATATGTATTTTATATATATATTTTTATACGTATTTACATAATTTCATGTGTATTTTGTATATATATTTCTATAGAAATCTACGTTATTTTATGTGTATTCGTATATATATTTTGAAACAAATTTACAGTTTTATTTGTATTCTGCGTTTTTTTTTTCAATACAAATTTACCTTATTGTAAGAGTGCATTTTGTATATTAATTTTAATACAAATTTAATTATTCTATGTGTATTTTTGTATATGTATTTATAAAAAAAATGCTTTATCTTATGGGTATTTTGCATCTTTATTTTCATACAAATTTAAATTATTTTATTGATATTCTGTGTACCTATTTTGATACGATTTTACATTATTCTATGGATAACAAAAATAAATTCAGAATACACAAAAATAGATATGCAAAATACATATAAACAATGTAAATTTGTTTCAAAATATATATACGAATACACATGATATAAGGTAGATTTCTATAAAAATATATATACAAAATACACATAAAATTAAGTAAATACGTATAAAAAATGTATACAAAATACACATAAAATAATGTAAATTAGTATCAAAATAAATAAACAAAATACCAATAAAAGAATGTGTATTTGTATAAATATATATATACAAAATACACATTAAATAATATATATTTGTTTAAAACTATACAAAATACACATGAAATTATGTAAATTCGTATAAAAATATATATACAAAATACACATTAAATAATGTAAATTCGCGTCAAAATAAATAAACAAAATATAAATAAAAGAATGTGTATTTGTATGAAAATAGATATACAAAATACACATAAAATCACCTAAATTTGTATCAAACTATATACAAAAATACACAAAAATATTTTCAATTTTTATGGAAATAAATATACAAAATACACTTAAAATAAGGTAAATCTGTATTGAAATAGATATGCAAAATACATATAAAACAATGTAAATTTGTTTCAAAATATATATACGAATACATATAAAATAACGTAGATTTGTATAAAAATATATATACAAAATACACATAAAATGAAGTAAATACGTAAAAGAAAATGTATACAAAATACACATAAAATAATGTAAATTCGTATCAAAATAAATAAACAAAATACCAATAAAAGAATGTGTATTTGTATAAATATAAATATACAAAATACACATAAAATAACGTAAATTTGTATAAAACTATACAAAAATACACAGAAGTAATTAAATTCGTATGAAAATAGATATACAAAATACAGATAAAATAAGCTAAATTTGAATTGAAATGTATATACAAAATACAATATTTTATGTGTATATTTGAATTTGTATTTAGGTTATTTTATGTGTATATTGTATATATATTTTCATACAAAATTTCATTATTTTATTGGTATTTTCTTAATTTAATTCGATACGAATTTAGATTATTTCATAGGTATTTTCTATACATATTTTTATACTCATTTACATTATCTAATGTGTGTTTTGTATATATATTTTTATGCAAATTTATTTTATGTTCATTTTTGTACATATATTTTTTATAGAAATTTGCGTTATTTTATGTATATAGTCTTATATAAATTTACGTTATTTTATGTGCATTTTGTATATTTATATTTATACAAATACACATTCTTTTATTGGTATATTGTTTATTTACATTTATACGAATTTACATTATTTTATGTGTATTTTGTATACATTTTTTTATACGTATTTACTTTATTTTATATGTATTTTGTATATGTATTTTTATAGAAATCTACGTTATTTTATGTGTATTCGTATATATATTTTGAAACAAATTTACATTATTTTATATGTATTTTGCATATCTATTTCAATACAAATTTACCTTATTGTATGTGCATTTTGTATATTTATTTTAATACAAATTGAAATATTTTATGTGTATTTTGGTATCAATAATTTTATAAAAAAAACGTAAATTTGTATAAAAAAATATATACAAAACACAAATAGAATATTGTAAAATCGTATCAAAATAAATACACCGAATATTAATAAAATAATGTAAATTTGTATGAAAAAAAAGAAGCAAAATACCCATAAAATAACGTATTTTTTTATTTATAAAAATATATATACCAAAATACACATCAAAAAATTAAATTTGTATTAAAATAAATATACAAAAACACATACAATAAGGTAAATCTGTATTGAAATAGATATGCAAAATACATATAAAACAATGTAAATTTGTTTCAAAATATATATACGAATACACTTAAATAACGTAGATTTCTATAAAAATATATATACAAAATACACGTAAAATGAAGTAAATACGCATAAAAAAATGTATACGAAATACACATAAAATAATGTAAATTCGTATCAAAATAAATAAACAAAATACCAATAAAAGAATGTGTATTTGTATAAATATAAATATACAAAATACACATAAAATAACGTAAATTTATATAAAACTATATACAAAAATACACAGAAGTAATTTAATTTGTATGAAAATATATACAAAATACACACAAAATAAGCTAAATTTGAATTGAAATATATATACAAAATACACATATTTTGCATATCTATTTTCAAACAAATTTAAATTATTTTTGTGAATTTTTGTATATATTTATTTTTGTTATACATAGAATAATGTAAAATCGTGTCAAAATAAGTACACAGAATATCAATAAAATAATTTAAATTTGTATGAAAATAAAGATGCAAAATACCCATAAGATAAAGCATTTTTTTTTAAATACGTATACAAAAATACACATAGAATAATTAAATTTGTATTAAAATTAATATACATGATGCACACATACAAATAGGTAAATTTGTATTGAAAAAAAAAAACGCAAAATACAAATAAAACAGTGTAAATTTGTTTCAAAATATATATACGAATACACATAAAATAACGCGTATATTTTATATCTATTTTCATACAAATACACACTCTTTTATTGATATTTTGTTTATTTATTTTGACGCGAATTTACATTATTTAATGTATATATATATATATATATATATATATATATATATATATATAGATATATATATAGATATATATATATATATATATATATATATATATATATATATATATATATATATATATATATATATATATATATATATATATATATATATATATATATATATATATATATATTTATTTACATCATTTGATGTGTATTTTGTATATATATTTCTATAGAAATCTACGTTGCTTTATGAGTATTCGTATATAGATTTTGAAATAAATTTACACTGTTTTGTGTGTATTTTGCATATTTTTTGAATACAAATTTACCTTATTGTATATGCATTTTGTATAATAATCTTAATACAAATTTAATTATGCTATGTGTATTTTTGTATATGTATTTTTATAAATATATGCTTTATTTTATGGGTATTTTGCATTTTTATTTTCAAACAAATTTACATTATTTTATTTATATTCTGTTTATTTTTTTTAAACAATTTTACATTATTCTATGTGTATTTTGTATATCTATATTTATACGTATTTACTTAATTTTATGTGTATTTTGTATATATATTTTTATTGTAATCTACGTTATTTTATGTGTATTCGTATATATATTTTGAAACAAATTTACATTGTTTTATATGTATTTTTGCATATCTCTTTCAATACAAGTTTACCTTATTGTATGTCCATTTTGTATTTGTATTTGTATCGTAAATTTGTATAAAACTATATACAAAAATACACAGAACAAATTTATTTTTTTTTTTTTTTTTTTTTTTTTTTTTTTTTTTTTTATTATATTTTTTATTATTTTTTTTGTATTTTTTTTTTTTTTATATATTTTTTATATTATTTTTATATATTTTTATTATATATTTTATTTATTTTATATATGTATATATGAAACAAATTTAGTAAAGTTTACCTTATTGTATGTATTTTGTATATTTATTTCAATACAAATTTAAATATTTTATGTGTATTTTGGTATATATATTTTTATAAGAAATGCGCTATTTGATGGGAATTTTGCATCTTTATTTTCATTCAAATTTACATTATTTTATTAATATTCGGTGTATTTATTTTGTTACGATTTCACATTATTCTATTTGTTTTTTGTATATATTTTTTTTTACATATTTACATTATTTAAAGTGTATCTTGCATATATATTTCATACAAATTTATTATCTATTATATATTTTCATGCAAATACACATTCTTTTCATGATATTTTGTTTATTTATTTTGACACGAATTTACCTAGATATGTATTTTGTATATATATTTTTATACGTATTTACATAATTTCATATGTATTTTGTATATATATTTCTATAGAAATCTACGTTATTTTATGTGTATTCGTATATATATTTTGAAACAAATTAACTTTGTTTTATATGTATTTTTGAATATCTCTTTCATTACATATTTACCTTACTGTATATGCATTTTGTATATTTATTTCAATACAAATTTAAATATTTTATGTGTATTTTGGTATACATATTTTTATAAAAAATGCGCTATTTCATGGGAATTTTGCATCTTTCTTTTCATACAAATTTACATTATTTTATTGATATTCTGTGTATTTATATTGATAGGATTTTACATTATTCTATTTTTTTTTTGTATATATTTTTTTATACACATTTACATTATTTAATGTGTATCTTGCATATATATTTTATATAAATTTACGTTATTTTAAGTGTATTTGTTTATATATTTTCATTCAAATTTACATTATTTTATGTGTATTTTGTATATGTATTTCAATACAAATTTACCTAATTTTATGTGTATTTTGTATATTTCTTTTCATACAAATTTTAATTTTTTTTGTCTATTTTTGTATATAGTTTTATACAAATTTAGTTTATTTTATGTACGCATTTACATTATTTAATGTGTGTTTTGTATATATATTTTTATGCAAATTTACTTTATTTTATGTGCATTTTTGTACATATATTTTTTTAGAAATTTGCGTTATTTTATGTGTATTTGTATATGTTATCTCATACAAATTTACATTATTTTATTGCTATTTTGTTTATTTATTTTGATACGAATGAAAATAGATATACAAAATATACATAAAATAAACTAAATTTGTATTAAAATATATATACAAAATACATAAAATAATGTTAATTTGTCTCAAAATATTTTAACAGATGCGCATAAAATAACGTAAATTTGTTTTAAAATATACAAAATACACATTAAATAATGTAAATATGTATAAAAAAAATATATACAAAACACAAATAGAATAATGTAAAATCGTATCAAAATAAATACACTGAATATTAATAAAACAATGTAAATTTGTATGAAAATAAAGATCCAAAATACCCATTAAATAACGTATTTTTTTATAAAAATATATATACCAAAATACACATGAAAAAATTAATTTGTATTAAAATAAATATACAAAATACACATACAATAAGGTAAATCTGTATTGAAATAGATATGCAAAATACATATAAAACAATGTAAATTTGTTTCAAAATATATATACGAATACACATAAAATAACGTAGATTTGTATAAAAATATATACAAAATACACAAAATGAAGTAAATACGTATAAGAAAATGTATACAAAATACACATAAAATGATGTAAATTCGTTTCAAAATAAATAAACAAAATACGAATAAAAGAATGTGTATTTGTATAAATATAAATATACAAAATACACATAAAATAACGTAAATTTTTATAAAACTATATACAAAAATACACAGAAGTTATTAAATTCGTATGAAAATAGATATACAAAATACAGATAAAATAAGCTAAATTTGAATTGAAATGTATATAGAAAATACATAAAATAATGTAAATTTGTATCAAAATATTTATAAAAATACATATAATAACGTAAATTTGTTAAAAATATATAAACAAAATACACATTAAGTAATGTAAATACGTATAAAAAATATTTACAAAATACACATATAATCATTTAATTCGTATCAAACTAAATAAACAAAATAGCAATATAATAATGTAAATTTGTATAAGTAAACATATACAAATACATATAAAATAACGCTAATTTCTATAAAAATATGTCCAAAAATGAACGTAAAATAAATTAACTTTGGATAAAAATATATACAAAACACACATTCAATAATGTAAATGCGTACATAAAATAACCTAAATTTATATAAAACTATATACAAAAATACACAAAAATAATTTAAATTTGTATGAAAATCAATATACAAAATACACATAAAATTAGGTAAATTTGTATTGAAATACATATAAAAAATACACTTAAAATAATGTAAGTTTGAATAAAAATATATAAACAAATACACTTAAAATAACGTAAATTTGTATAAAATATATACAAAATACACATTAAATAATGTAAATATGTATAAAAAAAATATATATAAAACACAAATAGAATAATGTAAAATCGTATCAAAATATATACACAGAATATTAATAAAATAATGTAAATTTGTATGAAAATTAAGATGCAAAATACCTATAAAATAACGCTTTTTTTTATAAAATTATTGATACCAAAATACACATAAAATATTTGAATTTGTATCAAAATAAATAAACAAAATGCACATACAATAAGGTAAATTTGTATTGAAATAGATATGCAAAATACATATAAAATAATGTAAATTTGTTTCAAAATATATATGCGAATACACATAAAATAACGTAGATTTCTATAAAAATACATATACAAAAAACACATAAAATTAAGTAAATACGTATAAAAAAATGTATACAAAATACACATAAAATAATGTAAATTCGTATAAATATAAATAAACAATATAGCAATCAAAGAATGTGTATTTGTATAAATATAAATATACAAAATACACATAAAATAACTTAAATTTATATAAAACTATATACATGAAATAACGCAAATTTCTATGAAAATATATGTACAAAAATGAACATAAAATAAATTTGCATAAAAATATATATGCAAAACATACATTAGATAATGTAAATGAGTATAAAAATATGTATACAAAATACCTATGAAATAATCTAAATTCGTATCGAATTTAGATTGTGTATTTTATGTATATATAAAATACACATAAAATAATTTAAATACGTAGAAAAATATATATACAAAATACACATAAAATAATGTAAATTCGTAAAAAATTAAATATACAAAATTCCAATAAAAGAATGTATATTTGTAGGAAAATATATATACAAAAAACAAATAAAATAATTAAAATTTGTATCAAAATATATACAAAAATACACAAAAATAATTTAAATTTGTTTGAAAATAGATATGCAAAATACACATAAAGTTACGCAAATTTGTATTGAAATACATTCACAAAACTCACATAAAATAATGTAAATTTGTATGAAAATATATAAACAAATACATATAAAATAACGTATATTTGGATAAAATATATATACAAAATATACATTAAATATTTTAAATATATTTAAAAATATATTATATTATATATATTTTTATTGATATTTGCGTTATTTATGTGTATTTTGTATATGTTTTCTCATAGAAATTTACATTATTTTATTGGTATTTTCTCTATTTATTTTGATATGAATTACATGATTATTTGTTTATTTTGTACATTTTTTTATACGTATTTACATTATTTAATGTGTATTTGGATTATATATTTTTATACAAATTTACGTTATTATATGTGTATTTGTAAAAGAATTTTGATACAAATTTACATTATTTTATGTATTTCGTATATATATTTCAATTCAAATTTAGCTTATTTTATGAGTATTTTGTATATCTATTTATTTTAATACAAAATCAAATATTTTATGTTTTTTCGTATATATATTTTTATAAAAAATGCATTATTTTATGGGAATTTTGCATCTTAATTTTCATACAAATTTACATTATTTTATCATTATTTTCTGTATTTATTTTGATACGATTTTACATTATTTTATTTGTGTTTTGTATATATTTTTTTATACATATTTACATTATTTAATGTTTTTTTTGTATATATATTTGATACAAATTTACGTTATTTTAAGTCTATATGTTTATATATTTTCATTCAAAGTTACATTATTTTCAGTGTATTTTGTATATGTATTTCAATACAAATTTATCTAATTTTATATGTTTTTTGTATATTTATTTTCATACAAGTTTAAATTATTTTTGTGTATTTTTGTATATAGTTTTATACAAATTTAGGTTATTTTATGTGTTTTTGTATATCTATTTTCATACAAAGACACATTCTTCATGATATTTTGTTTATTTATTTTGATAAGAATTAACATTATTTAATGTGTATTTTGTATATATATTTTTATACGTATTTACATTATTTCAAGTGTATTTTGAATATATATTTCTATAGAAATCTGCGTTATTTTATGTGTATTCGTATATATATTTTGAAACAAATTTACATTGTTTTATGTGTATTTTGCATATTTTTTTAATACAAATTTACCTTATTGTATGTGCATTTTGTATATTAATTTTAATACAAATTTGATTAATCTATGTATATTTTTGTATATGTATTTTTATAAAAATATGCTTTATTTTATGGGTATTTTGCATCTTTATTTTTATAAAAATTTACATTATTTTATTGATATTCTGTGTATTTATTTTGATATGATTTTACATTATTCTATGTGTATTTTGTATATATATTTTATATAAAATGTATTTGTTTTCATTTCATACAAATCTACATTATTTTATGTGTTTTTTGTACATGTATTTGAATACAAATTTAACTAGTTATATGTGTATTTTGTATATCTATTTTGTATGTATATTTTCATAGAAATTTACTCTATTTTATGAGTATTCGTATATATATTTTGATACAAATTTACATTATTAATATGTATTTTGCATATCTATTTCAATATAAATTTACTTTATTGTACGTGCATTTTGTATATTTATTTTAATACAAATTTAATTATTTTATATGTATTTTTGTATATATATTTTTATGCACATATGCGATATTATATGGATATTTTGCATCTTTATTTTCATACAAATTTACATTATTTTATTGATATTCTCTTTATTTATTTTGATACGATTTAACATTATTCTATGTGTTTTTTGTATATATTTTTTTATATATATATTTACATTATTTAATGATAATTTTGTATATATTTTTTATCCAAATTTACATTATTTTATGTGTATTTGTTTATATATTTTCATACATATTTACACTATTTTATGTGTTTTTTGTATATATATTTTTCTACGTATTTAAATTATTTTATGTGTATTTTGTATATACATTTTCATAAAAAAATTACGTTATTTTATTGTGTGTATAAGTATATATTTTGATACAAATTTTATACAAATTCATGTTATTTAATGTGTATTTCTATATATATTTTCATACAAATTTATATTATTTTATGTGTATTTTTTCATATATTTCATTACAAATTTACCTTATTCTATGTTTATTTTGTATATATATTTCATTCAATTTTAAATTATTTTATGTGTATATTTGTATTTGTATTTATGTTATATTATGTGTATTTTGTATATATATTTTCATCCAAAATTACATTATTTTATTGGTATTTCTTAATTTAATTCGATACGATTTTAGATTATTTTATAGGTATTTTGTATACATATTTTTATACTCATTTACATTATCTAATGTGTGTTTTGTATATATATTCTTATGCAAATTTATCTAATGTTTATTTTTGTACATATAATTTTATAGAAATTTGCGTTATTTTATGTATATAGTTTTATATAAATTTCGTTATTTTATGTGCATTTTGTATATTTTTTTATTCAAATACACATTCTTTTATTGGTATATTGTTTATTTACATTTATACGAATTTACATTATTTTATGTGTATTTTGTATACATTTTTTTATACGTATTTACTTAATTTTATGTGTATTTTGTATATGTATTTTAACAGAAATCTACGTTATTTTATTTGTATTCGTATATATATATTGAAACAAATTTACATTATTTTATATGTATTTTCCATATCTATTTCAATACAAATTTACCTTATTGTTTGTGCATTTTGTATATTTATTTTAATACAAGTTCAGATATTTTATGTGTATTTTGGTATCAATAATTTTATAAAAAAATGCGTTATTTTATAGGTATTTTGCATCTTAATTTTCATTTTATATGTACTTTGTATATATATTTTTATAAGCTCTTACATTATTTAATATTTATTTTAATATAATTTTTATACAAACTCATGGTATTTTATGTATTTGTATATATATTTTCATATGAATTAACATTATTGTATGTGTATTTTGAAGATATATTTTATTACAAATCTACCTTATTTTATGTTTATTTTGTATGTGTATTTTGTATATTTATATTTATCCAAATACACATTCTTTAATTGGTATTTTGTTTATTTATTTTAATTCGAATTTACATTATTTTATATGTATTTTGAATACATTTTTTTTATACGTATTTACTTAATTTTATGTGTATTTTGTATATATATTTTATAGAAATCTACGTTTTTTTATTTGTATTCGTATATATATTTTGAAACAAATTTACATTGTTTTATATGTATTTTTGCATATCTCTTTCAATACAAATTTACCTTATTGTATATGCATTTTGTATATTTATTTCAATACAAATTTAAAAATTTTATGTGTATATTGGTATATATATTTTTATAAGAAATGCGCTATTTTATGGGAATTTTGCATCTTTATTTTCATAGAAATTTACATTATTTTATTAATATTCGGTGTATTTATTTTGATACGATTTTACATTATTCTATTTGTTTTTTGTATATACTTTTTTATACATATTTACATTTTTTAATGTGTATCTTGCATATATATTTTATACAAATTTATTATCTATTATCTATTTTCATACAAATACACATTCTTTTCATGATATTTTCTTTATTTATTTTGACACGAATTTACATTATTTGATATGTATTTTGTATATATATTTTTATACGTATTTACATAATTTCATATGTATTTTGTATATATATTTAACAGATATTAAAAAAAAACATAAAATAACCTAAATTTGTATCAAACAATATACAAAAATACACAAAAATATTTTAAATTTGTATGAAAATAAATATACAAAATACACATAAAATTAGGTAAATTTGTATGGAAATACATATACAAAATACACATAAAATAATGTAAATTTGAATGAAAATACATAAACAAATACACCTAAAATAACGTAAATTTGGATAAAAAAATATATACAAAACACAAATAGAATAATGTAAAATCGTATCAAAATAAATACACAGAATATTAATAAAATAATGTAAATTTGGATGAAAATAAATAGGCAAAATACACGTAAAATAACGCATTTTTTTATTTATAAAAATATATATACCAAAATACACATAAAAAAATAAGATTTGTATTAAAATAAATATATAAAAAACATTTACAATAAGGTAAATTTGTATTGAAATAGATACGCAAAATACATATAAAGCAATGTAAATTTGTTTCAAAATATGTATACGAATACACATAAAATAACGTAGATTTCTATAAATATATATATACAAAATACACATAAAACTAAGTAAATACGTATAAAAAAATGTATACAAAATACACATAAAATAATGTAAATTCGTATCAAAATAAATAAACAAAATACCAATAAAAGAATGTGTATTTGTATAAATATAAATATACAAAATACACATAAAATAACGTAAATTTATATAAGACTATATACATAAATACACAGACGTAATTAAATTTGTATGAAAATATATACAAAATACACACAAAATAAGCTAAATTTGAATTGATATATATATATATATATATATATACAAAATATATGAAATAAAGTAAATTTGTATCAAAATATTTATACAAATACACATATAACAACGTAAATTTGTATGAAAATATATAAACAAAATACACATTAAATAATGTAAATACGTATAATAAAATGTGTACAAAATACACATATAATCATGTAATTCGTATCAAAATAAATAAACAAAATACCAATAAAATAATATAAATTTGTATGAGTAAACGTGTATGTTGCATATTTTTTCAATACAAATCTACCTTATTATATACGCATTTTGTATATTAATTTTAATACAAATTTAATTATTCGATGTGTATTTTTGTATCTGTATTTTTATAAACATATGCTTTATTTTTTGGGTATTTTGCATCTTTATTTTCATACAAATATACATTATTTTATTGATATTATGCTCATTCATTTTGATACGAATTGACATTATTCTATGTGTATTTTGGATATATTTTTCATACAAATTTACGTTATTTTATGTGTATTTGTTTATATATTTTGACACAAATTTACAATATTTTATGGCTATTTTGTATATACATTTCAAAAGAAATTTACCTAGTTTTATGTGTATTTTGAATATCTATTTTCATACAAACTCAAATTATTTCTATGTATTTTGTATATATTTTAATACATATTTTAGTTATGTTATGTGTATTTTGTAAATTTATTTTCATTCATATATATATATATATATATATATATATATATATATATATATATATATATATATATATATATATATATATATATATATATATATATATATATATATATATATATATATATATATATATATATATATATATATATATATATATATATATTATTTTATTGGTGTTTTGTTGATTTATATTGATACAATTTACATTATTTTATATGTACTTTGTATATATATTTTTATACGCTTTTACATTATTTAATATTTATTTTGAATATATATTTTAAACAAATTCATGGTATTTTATGTGTATTTGTCTATATATTTTCATATAAATTTACATTGTTTTATGTGTATTTTGTACATATATTTTATTACAAATCTACCTTATTTTATGTTTATTTTGTATATGTATTTTGTATATTTATATTTATCCAAATACACATTCTTTTATAGGTATTTTGTTTATTTATTTTAATTCGAATACACATTATTTTATGTGTATTTTGTATACATTTTTTTTATACGTATTTACTTAATTTTATGTGTATTTTATATATATATTTTATAGAAATCTACGTTATTTTATTTGTATTCGTATATATATTTTGAAACAAATTTACATTGTTTTATATGTATTTTTGCATATCTCTTTCAATACAAATTTACCTTATTGTATGTGCATTTTGTATATTTATTTCAATACAAATTTAAATATTTTATGTGTATTTTGGTATATATATTTTTATAAGAAATGCGCTATTTTATGGGAATTTTGCGTCTTTATTTTCATACAAATTTACATTATTTTATTAATATTCGGTGTATTTATTTTGATACGAATTTACATTATTCTATTTGTTTTTTGTATACACTTTTTTTATACATATTTACATTATTTAATGAGTATCTTGCATATATATTTTATACAAATTTATTATCTATTATCTATTTTTATACAAATACACATTCTTTTCATGATATTTTTTTTTTGACACGAATTTACATTATTTGATATGTATTTTGTATATATATTTTTATACGTATTTACATAATTTCATATGTATTTTGTATAAATATTTCTATAGAAATCTACTTTATTATATGTGTTTTCGTATATATATTTTGAAACAGATTTACATTGTTTTATATGTATTTTTGAATATCTCTTTTAATACAAATTTACCTTACTGTATATGCATTTTGTATATTTATTTCAATACAAATTTAAATATTTTATGTGTATTTTGGTATATATATTTTTATTAAAAATGCGATAATTTTTGAGAATTTTGCATCTTTATTTTCATACAAATTTACTTTATTTTATTGATATTCTGTGTATTTATTTTGATATATATATATATATATATATATATATATATATATATATATATATATATATATATATATATATATATATATATATATATATATATATATATATATATATATATATATATATATATATATATATATATATATATATATATATATATATATATATATATAATATATATATATATATATATAGTTTTATAAATATTTACGATATTTTTTGTGTATTTTGTATATTTATATTTATACAAATACACATTCTTTTACTGGTATTTTGTTTATTTATTTTGATACGATTTTTATGTGTATTTTATATTCATTTTTTTATACGTATTTACTTCATTTTATGTGTATTTTGTATATATTTTTATTGAAATCTACGTTATTTTATGTGTATTCGTTTATATATTTTTTAACAAATTTTCATTGTTTTATATGTATTTTGAATATCTCTTTCAATACAAATTTACCTCCATATATACCAAAATACACATAAAAAATTAAATTTGTATTAAAATAAATAATTAAAAAATACATACAATAAGGTAAATTTGTATTGAAATAGATATGCAAAATACATATAAAACAATGTAAATTTGTTTCAAAATATATATATGAATACACATAAAATAACGTAGATTTCTATAAAAATATATATAGAAAATACACATAAAATGAAGTAAATACGTATAAAAAAATGTATACAAAATACACATAAAATAATGTAAATTTGCATCAAAATAAATATACAAAATACCAATAAATGAATGCGTATTTGTATAAATATAAATATACAAAATACACATCAAATAACGTAAATTTATATAAAACTATATTCAAAAATACACAGAAGTATTTTAATTTGTATGAAAATAGATATACAAAATAAGGTAAATTCGTTTCAAATTCAATAAACAAAATTCAGATTTTATAAAAATAATATAAAATCAGATTATCAGATTTTGTATATCTATTTTCATACAAACTCAAATTATTTCTATGAATTTTTGTATATATTTTAATACAAATTTTAGTTATGTTATGTGTATTTTGTAAATATATTTTCATTCAAATATATATTTTTTTATTGGTATTTTGTTGATTTATATTGATACGAATTTACATTATTTTATATGTACTTTGTATAAATATTTTTATACGCTTGTACATTATTTAATATTTATTTTGAATATATATTTTTATACAAATTCATGGTATTTTATGTGTATTTGTATATATATTTCATATAAATTTACATTATTTTATGTGTATTTTGTACATATATTTTATTACAAATCTACCTTATTTTATGTTTATTTTGTATATGTATTTTGTATATTTATATTTATCCAAATACACATTCTTTTATTGGTATTTTGTTTATTTATATTAAATCGAATTTACATTATTTTATGTGTATTTTGTATACATTTTTTATACGTATTTACTTAATTTTATGTGTATTTTGTATATATTTTTATAGAAATCTACGTTTTTTTATTTGTATTCGTATATATATTTTGAAACAAATTTACATTGTTTTATATGTATTTTTTCATATCTCTTTCAATACAAATTTACCTTATTGTATGTGCATTTTGTATATTTATTTCAATGCAAATTTAAATATTTTATGTGTATTTTAGTATATATATTTTTATAAGAAATGCGCTATTTTATGGGAATTTTGCATCTTTATTTTCATACAAATTTACATTATTTTATTAATATTCGGTGTATTTATTTTGATACGATGTTACATTATTCTATTTGTTTTTTGTATATACTTTTTTATACATATTTACATTATTTAATGTGTATCTTGCATATATATTTTATACAAATTTATTATCTATTATCTATTTTCATACAAATACACATTCTTTTCATGATATTTTGTTTATTTATTTTGACACGAATTTACATTATTTGATGTGTATTTTGTATATATATTTTTATACGTATTTACATAATTTCATATGTATTTTGTATATATATTTCTATAGAAATCTACTTTATTTTATGTGTATTCGTATATATATTTTGAAACAAATTTACATTGTTTTATATGTATTTTTGAATATCTCTTTCTATACAAATTTACCTTACTGTATATGCATTTTGTATATTTATTTCAATACAAATTTAAATATTTTATGTGTATTTTCGTAAATATATTTTTTTTAAAAATGCGATAATTTTTGGGAACTTTGCATCTTTATTTTCATACAAATTTACATTATTTTATTGATATTCTGTGTATTTATTTTAATACGATTTTACATTATTCTATTTGTTTTTTGTATATATATTTTTTATACACATTTACATTATTTAATGTGTATCTTGCATATATATTTTATACAAATTTACGTTATTTTAAGTGTATTTGTTTATATATTTTCATTCAAATTTACATTATTTGATGTGTATTTTGTATATGTATTTCAATACAAATTTACCTAATTTTATGTGTATTTTGTATATTTCTTTTCAAACAAATTTAAATTATTTTTGTGTTTTTTTGTATATAGTTTAATACAAATTTAGGTTATTTTATGTACGCATTTACATTATTTAATGTGTGTTTTGTATATATGTTTTTTATGCAAATTTACTTTATTTTATGTGCATTTTATTACATATTTTTTTTATAGAAATTTCCCTTATTTGTATATGTTTTCTCATACAAATTTACATTATTTTATTGCTATTTTGTTTATTTATTTTGATACGAATTACATGATTATATGTGTATTTTGTACATATTTTTATACGTATTTACATTACTTAATGTGTATTTTGTTTATATATTTTTAAACAAATCTACGTTATTATATGTATTTGTATAAATATTTTGATACAGATTTACATTATTTTATGTATTTTGTATGTACATTTCAAATTAAATTTAGCTCATTTTAGCTGTATTTTGTATATATATATTTTCATACAAATTTAATTACTTCTGTATTTTTGTATATAGTTTTATACAAATTTACGATATTTTATGTGTTTTTGTATATATATATTTATACAAATACACATTATTTTATATGTATTTTGTATATGTATTTCAATACAAATTAACCTAATTTTATGTGTATTTTGTATATTTCTTTTCATACAAATTTAAATTATTTTTGTGTATTTTATGTATATAGTTTTATACAAATTTAGGTTATTTTATGTACGCATTTACATTATTTAATGTGTGTTTTGTATATATATTTTTATCCAAAGTTACTTTATTTTACGTTCAGTTTTGGACATATTTTTATGGAAATTAGCGTTATTTTATATGTATTTGTATATGTTTTCTCATACAAATTTACATTATTTTATTGATATTTTGTTTATTTAGTTTGATACGAATTACATGATTATATGTGTATTTTGTACATATTTTTTATACGTATTTACATTACTTAATGTGTATTTTGTTTATATATTTTTAAACAAATTTACGTTATTATATGTATTTTTATAAATATTTTGATACAAATTTACATTATTTTATGTATTTTGTATATACATTTCAATTCAAATTTAGATTATTTTATCTGTATTTTGTATATCTATTTTCATACAATTTAATAACTTCTGTGTATTTTGTATATAGTTTTATACAAATTTACGTTATTTTATGTGTATTTTGTATATTTATATTTATACAAATACACATTCTTTTATTGGTATTTTGTTGATTTATTTTGATACAATTTACATTATTTTATGTGTATTTTGTATACATTTTCTTATGCGTATTTACTTCATTTTATGTGTATTTTGTATATATATTTTTATACAAATCTACGTTATTATGTGTATTCGTATATATTTTGAAACAAATTTACATTATTTTATATGTATTTTGCATATCTATTTCAATACAGATTTACCTTATTGTATGTGTATTTTGTATATTTATTTTAATACAAATACACATTCTTTTACTGATATTTTAATTATTTATTTTGACATGAATTTACATTATTTAATGTGTATTTTGTATATATATTTTTATACGTATTTACAACATTTCATGTGTATTTTGTATATATATTTCTATAGAAATCTACATTATTTGATGTGTATTCGTATATATATTTTGAAACAGATCTACATTATTTTATGTGTATTTTGTATATATATTTCATTATAAATTTGCCTTATTTTAAGTTTGTTTTTATATCTATTTTCATTCAAATTCAAATCATTTTGTGTATATATTCATTTGTATTTACGTTATTTTATGTGTATTTTCTATATATATTTTCATTCAAAATTACATTATTTTATCGGTATTTTGTTAATTTATTTCGATACGAATTTAGATTATTTCATGTGTATTTTCTATACATTTACATATAGAGTAAATTTCTATGAAAATATATATTCAAAATACATATAAAATTATGTAAATAAGTATAAAATTATATATATCAAATACACCTAAAAAAAATGAAAATTCGTATCAAAATAAATAAATAAATTCCGATAAAAGAACGTAAATTCGAATTAAAATAAATAAACAAAATGCCAATAAAAGAATGTGTATTTGGATAAATATAAATATACTAAATACACATACAAAATAAACATAAAATAAGGTAGATTTGTAATAACATATATGTACAAACTACACATAAAATAATGTGAATTTATATGAAAATATATATACAAATACACATAAAATACCATGAATTTGTATAAAAATATATATTCAAAATAAATATTAAATAATGGAAAGGCGTATAAAAATATATATACAAAGTACATATAAAATAATGTAAATTCGTATGAATATAAATCAACAAAACACCAGTAAAATAATATATATTTGAATGAAAATAAATTTACAAAATACACATAACATAACTAAAATTTGTATTAAAATATATACAAAAATACATAGCAATAATTTGAGTTTGTATGAAAATAGATATACAAAATACACATAAAACTTGGTAAATTTCTTTTGAAATGTATATACAAAATACCCATAAAATATTGTAAATTTGTGTCAAAATATATAAACAAATACATAAAATAACGTAAATTTGTATGAAAAATATATACAAAATACACATAGAATAATGTCAATTCCTATCAAAATGAATGAGCAGAATATCAATAAAATAATGTAAATTTGTATGAAAATAAAGATGCAAAATAACCAAAAAATAAAGAATAAGTTTATAAAAATACAGATACAAAAATACACTTCGAATAATTAAATTTGTATTAAAATTAATATACAAAATGCGTATATAATAAGGTAAATTTGTATTATGCAACATACACGTTTACTCATACAAATTTATATTATTTTATTGGTATTTTGTTTATTTATTTTGACACGAATTTACATTATTTGATATGTATTTTGTATATATATTTTTATACGTATTTAAATAATTTCATATGTATTTTGTATATATATTTCTATAGAAATCTACTTTATTTTATGTGTATTCGTATATATATATTTTGAAACAGATTTACGTTGGTTTATATGTATTTTTGAATATCTCTTTCAATACAAATTTACCTTACTGTATATGCATTTTGTATAATTATTTCAATACAAATTTAAATATTTTATGTGTATTTTGGTAAATATATTTTTATAAAAAATGCGATAATTTTTCGGAATTTTGCATCTTTATTTTCATACAAATTTACATTATTTTATTGATATTCTGTGTATTTATTTTGATACGATTTTACATTATTCTATTTGTTTTTTGTATATATTTTTTTATACACATTTACATTATTTAATGTGTATCTTGCATATATATTTTAGACAAATTTACGTTATTTTAAGTGTATTTGTTTATATATTTTAATTCAAATTTACATTATTTGAAGTGTATTTTGTATATGTATTTCAATACAAATTTACCTAATTTTATGTGTATTTTGTATATTTCTTTTCAAACGAATATAAATTATTTTTGTGTATTTTTGTATATAGTTGTATACAAATTTAGGTAGTTTTATGTACGCATTTACATTAATTAGTGTGTGTTTTGTATATATATATATATATATATATATATATATATATATATATATATATATATATATATATATATATATATATATATATATATATATATATATATATATATATATATATATATATATATATATATATTTATGCAAATTTACTTTATTTTATGTGCATTTTTGTACATATATTTTTATAGAAATTTGCTTTATTTGTATATGATTTCTCATACAAATTTACATTATGTTATTGCTATTTTGTTTATTAATTTTGATACGAGTTACATGATTATATGTGTATTTTGTACATATTTTTTTATACGTATTTACATTACTTAATGTGTGTTTTGTTTATATATTTTTAAACAAATCTACGTTATTATATGTATTTGTATAAATATTTTGATACAGATTTACATTATTTTATGTATTTTGTATGTACATTTCAATTCAAATTTAGCTTATTTTAGCTTTATTTTGTATATATATTTTCATACAAATTTAATTACTTCTGTGTATTTTTGTATATAGTTTTATACAAATTTACGATATTTTTTGTGTATTTTGTATATTTATATTTATACAAATACACATTCTTTTACTGGTATTTTGTTTATTTATTTTGATACGATTTTTATGTGTATTTTGTATTCATTTTTTATACGTATTTACTTCATTTTATGTGTATTTTGTACATATTTTTATTGAAATCTACGTTATTTTATGTGTATTCGTATATATATTTTGAAACAAATTTACATTGTTTTATATGTATTTTTGAATATCTCTTTCAATACAAATTTACCTCTCTCTATATACCAAAATACACATAAAAAAATTAAATTTGTATTAAAATAAATATTTAAAAAATACATACAATAAGGTAAATTTGTATTGAAATAGATATGCAAAATACATATAAAACAATGTAAATTTGTTTCAAAATATATATACGAATACACATAAAATAACGTAGATTTCTATAAAAATATATATAGAAAATACACATAAAATGAAGTAAATACGTATAAAAAAAATGTATACAAAATACACATAAAATAATGTAAATTTGCATCAAAATAAATATACAAAATACCAATAAAAGAATGCGTATTTGTATAAATATAAATATACAAAATACACATAAATTTATATAAAACTATATACAAAAATACACAGAAGTATTTTAATTTGTATGAAAATAGATATACAAAATAAGGTAAATTCGTTTCAAATTCAATAAACAAAATTCAGATATTATAAAAATAATATAAACTCAGATTATCAGATTTTGTATATCTATTTTCATACAAACTCAAATTATTTCTATGTATTTTTGTATATATTTTAATACAAATTTTAGTTATGTTATGCGTATTTTGTAAATTTATTTTCATTCAAATATATATTATTTTATTGGTATTTTGTTGATTTATATTGATACGAATTTACATTATTTTATATGTACTTTGTATATATATTTTTATACGCTTTTACATTATTTAATATTTATTTTGAATATATATTTTTTTACAAATTCATGGTATTTTATGTGTATTTGTATATATATTTCATATAAATTTACATTATTTTATGTGTATTTTGAACATATATTTTATTACAAATCTACCTTATTTTATGTTTATTTTGTATATGTATTTTGTATATTTATATTTATCCAAATACACATTCTTTTATTGGTATTTTGTTTATTTATTTTAAATCGAATTTACATTATTTTATGTGTATTTTGTATACATTTTTTTTATACGTATTTACTTAATTTTATGTGTATTTTGAATATATTTTTATAGAAATCTACGTTTTTTTTTTGTATTCGTATATATATTTTGAAACAAATTTACATTGTTTTATATGTATTTTTGCATATCTCTTTCAATACAAATTTACCTTATTGTATGTGCATTTTGTATATTTATTTCAATGCAAATTTAAATATTTTATGTGTATTTTGGTATATATATTTTTATAAGAAATGCGCTATTTTATGGGAATTTTGCATTTTTATTTTCATACAAATTTACATTATTTTATTAATATTCGGTGTATTTATTTTGATACGATGTTACATTATTCTATTTGTTTTTTGTATATACTTTTTATACATATTTACATTATTTAATGTGTATCTTGCATATATATTTTATACAAATTTATTATCTATTATCTATTTTCATACAAATACACATTCTTTTCATGATGTTTTGTTTATTTATTTTGACACGAATTTACATTATTTGATATGTATTTTGTATATATATTTTTATACGTATTTACATAATTTCATATGTATTTTGTATATATATTTCTATAGAAATCTACTTTATTTTATGTGTATTCGTATATATATTTTGAAACAAATTTACATTGTTTTATATGTATTTTTGAATATCTCTTTCAATACAAATTTACCTTACTGTATATGCATTTTGTATATTTATTTCAATACAAATTTAAATATTTTATGTGTATTTTCGTAAATATATTTTTTTTAAAAATGCGATAATTTTTGGGAATTTTGCATCTTTATTTTCATACAAATTTACATTATTTTATTGATATTCTGTGTATTTATTTTAATACGATTTTACATTATTCTATTTGTTTTTTGTATATATATTTTTTATACACATTTACATTATTTAATGTGTATCTTGCATATATATTTTATACAAATTTACGTTATTTTAAGTGTATTTGTTTATATATTTTCATTCAAATTTACATTATTTGATGTGTATTTTGTATATGTATTTCAATACAAATTTACCTAATTTTATGTGTATTTTGTATATTTCTTTTCAAACGAATTTAAATTATTTTTGTGTATTTTTGTATATAGTTTTATACAAATTTAGGTTATTTTATGTACGCATTTACATTATTTAGTGTGTTTTGTATATATATATTTATGCAAATTTACTTTATTTTATGTGCATTTTTGTACATATATTTTTATAGAAATTTGTGTTATTTGTATATGTTTTCTCATACAAATTTACATTATTTTATTGCTATTTTGTTTATTTATTTTGATACGAGTTACATGATTATATGTGTATTTTGTACATATTTTTTATACGTATTTACATTACTTAATGTGTATTTTGTTTATATTTTTAAACAAATCTACGTTATTATATGTATTTGTTTAAATATTTTGATACAGATTTACATTATTTTATGTATTTTGTATGTACATTTCAATTCAAATATAGCTTATTTTAGCTGTATTTTGTATATATATTTTCATACAAATTTAATTACTCCTGTGTATTTTGTATATAGTTTTAGACAAATTTACTATATTTTATGTGTATTTTGTATATTTATCATTTTACAAATACACATTTTTTTATACGTATTTACTTAATTTTATATGTATTTTGTATATATATTTTTTATAGAAATCTACGTTTTTTTTTTTGTATTCGTATATATATTTTGAAACAAATTTACATTGTTTTATATGTATTTTTGCATATCTCTTTCAATACAAATTTACCTTATTGTATGTGCATTTTGTATATTTATTTCAATACAAATTTAAATATATTATGTGTATTTTGGTAGATATATTGTTATAAGAAATGCGCTATTTTATAGAATTTTGCATCTTTATTTTCATACAAATTTACATTTTATTAATATTCAGTGTATTTATTTTGATACGAATTTACATTATTCTATTTGTTTTTTGTATATACTTTTTTATACATATTTACATTATTTAATGAGTATCTTGCATATATATTTTATACCAATTTTTTATCTATTATCTATTTTTATACAAATAAACATTCTTTTCATGATATTTTGTTTATTTATTTTGACTCGAATTTACATTATTTGATATGTATTTTGTATATATATTTTTATACGTATTTACATAATTTCAAATGTGTTTTGTATATATATTTCTAGAGAAATCTACTTTATTTTATGTGTATTCGTATATATATTTTGAAACAAATTTACATTGTTTTATATGTATTTTTGAATATCTCTTTTAATACAAATTTACCTTACTGTATATGCATTTTGTATATTTATTTCAATACAAATTTAAATATTTTATGTGGATTTTGGTATATATATTTTTATAAAAAATGCGATAATTTTTGGGAATTTTGCATCTTTATTTTCATACAAATTTACATTATTTTATTGATATTCTGTGTATTTATTTTGATTCGATTTTACATTATTCTATTTGTTTTTTGTATATATTTTTTTATACACATTTACATTATTTAATGTGTATCATGCTTATATATTTTATACAAATTTACGTTGTTTTAAGTGTATTTGTTTTTATATTTTCATTCAAATTTACATTTATTTTAATTCGAAAATACATTATTTTATGTGTATTTTGTATACATTTTTTTTATATGTATTTACCTAATTTTGTGTATTTTGTATATATATTTTTATAAAAATCTACGTTTTTTTATTTGTATTCGAATATATATTTTGAAACAAATTTACATTGTTTTATATGTATTTTTGCATATCTCTTTCAATACAAATTTACCTTATTGTATGTGCATTTTGTAGATTTATTTCAATGCAAATTCAAATATTTTATGTGTTTTTTGGTATATATATTTTTATAAGAAATGCGCTATTTTATGGGAATTTTGCATCTTTATTTTCATACAAATTTACATTATTTTATTAATATTCGGTGTATTTATTTTGATACGATGCTACATTATTCTATTTGTTTTTTGTATATACTTTTTCATACATATTTACATTATTTAATGTGTATCTTGCATATATATTTTATACAAATTTATTATCTATTATCTATTTTCATACAAATACACATTCTTTTCATGATATTTTGTTTATTTATTTTGACACGAATTTACATTATTTGATATGTATTTTGTATATATATTTTTATGCGTATTTACATAATTTCATATGTATTTTGTATATATATTTCTATAGAAATCTACTTTATTTTATGTGTATTCGTATATATATTTTGAAACAAATTTACATTGTTTTATAAGTATTTTTGAATATCTCTTTCAATACAAAATTACCTTACTATATATGCATTTTGTATATTTATTTCAATACAAATTTAAATATTTTATGTGTATTTTGGTAAATATATGTTTATAAAAAATGCGATAATTTTTGGGAATTTTGTATCTTTATTTTCATACAAATTTACATTATTTTATTAATATTCTGTGTATTTATTTTGATACGATTTTACATTATTCTATTTGCTTTTTGTATATATATTTTTTATACACATTTACATTATTTAATGTGTATCTTGCATATATATTTTATTCAAATTTACGTTATTTTAAGTGTATTTGTTTATATATTTTCATTCATATTTACATTATTTGATGTGTATTTTGTATATGTATTTCAATACAAATTTACCTAATTTTATGTGTATTTTGTATATTTCTTTTCAAACAAATTTAAATTATTTTGTGTATTTTGTATATTGTTTTATACAAATTTAGGTTATTTATGTACGCATTTACATTATTTAGTGTGTGTTTTTGTATATAATTTTTGCAAATTTACTTTATTTTCTGTGCATTTTTGTACATATATTTTTATAGAAATTTGCGTTATTTGTATATGTTTTCTCATACAAATTTACATTATTTTATTGCTATTTTGTTTATTTATTTTGATACGAATTACATGATTATATGTGTATTTTGTACATATTTTTTATACGTATTTACATTACATAATGTGTATTTTGTTTATATGTTTTTAAACAAATCTACGTTAATATATGTATTTGTATAAATATTTTGATACAGATTTACATTATTTTATGTATTTTGTATGTACATTTCAATTCAAATTTAGCATAATTTAGCTGTATTTTGTATATATATTTTCATACAAATTCAATTACTTCTTTGTCTTTTTGTATATAGTTTTATACAAATTTACGATATTTTATGTGTATTTTGTATATTTATATTTTTACAAATACACATTCTTTTACTGGTATTTTGTTTTTTTTATTTTGATACGATTTTTATGTATTTTTTGTATTCATTTTTTTATACGTATTTACTTCATTTTATGAGTATTTTGTACATATTTTTATAGAAATCTACGTTATTTTATGTGTATTCGTATATATATTTTGAAACAAATTTACATTGTTTTATATGTATTTTGCATATCTATTTCAATACAAATTTGAAAATTTACTTTATTTTATGTGCATTTGTATATGTTTTCTCATACAAATTTACATTATTTTATTGCTATTTTGTTTATTTATTTTGATACAAATGAAAATAGATATACAAAATATACATAAAATAAACTAAATTTGTATTGAAATATATATACAAAATACATAAAATAATGTAAATTTGTATCAAAATATTTTAACAGATGCGCATAAAATAACGTAAATTTGTTTTAAAATATACATAATACATATTAAATAATGTAAATATGTATAACAAAATATATACAAAACACAAATAGAATAATGTAAAATCGTATCAAAATAAATACACAGAATATTAATAAAACAATGTAAATTTGTATGAAAATAAAGATGCAAAATACCCATTAAATAACGCATTTTTTATAAATATATATAGCAAAATACACATGAAAAAATTAATTTGTATTAAAATAAATATACAAAATACACATACAATAAGGTAAATCTTTATTGAAATAGATATGCAAAATACATATAAAACAATGTAAATTTGTTTCAAAATATATATACGAATACACATAAAATAACGTAGATTTGTATAAAAATATATATACAAAATACACATAAAATGAAGTAAATACGTATAAGAAAATGTATACAAAATACACATAAAATAATGTAAATTCGTATCAAAATAAATAAACAAAATACCAATAAAAGAATGTGTATTTGTGTAAATATAAATATACAAAATACACATAAAATAACGTAAATTTGTATAAAACTAAATACAAAAATACACAGAAGTAATTAAATTGGTATGAAAATAGATATACAAAATACAGATAAAATAAGCTAAACTTGAATTGAAATGTATATACAAAATACATAAAATAATGTAGATTTGTATCAAAATATTTATAAAAATACCCAGAAAATAACGCATTTTTTTTATTTATAAAAATATATATACCAAAATACACATCAAAAAATTAAATTTGTATTAAAATAAATATACAAAAAACACATACAATAAGGTAAATTTGTATTGAAATAGATATGCAAAATACATATAAAACAATGTAAATTTGTTTCAAAATATATATACGAATACACATAAAATAACGTAGATTTCTATAAAAATATATATACAAAATACACATAAAATGAAATAAATACGTATAAAAAAATGTATACAAAATACACATAAAATAATGTAAATTCGTATCAAAATAAATATACAAAATACCAATAAAAGAATGTGTATTTGTATAAATATAAATATACAAAATACACATAAAATTACGTAAATTTATATAAAACTATATACAAAAAAACACAGAAGTATTTTAATTTGTATGAAAATAGATATAGAAAATAAGGTAAATTCGTTTCAAATTCAATAAACAAAATTTAGATAAAAGAACGTATATTTGTAGAAAAAATAAATATTCAAAATACACATTAAATAACGAAAATTTGTATAAAAATATATAAAAAAATAAACAAAAATAATTTCAATTTGTATGAAAATAAATATACAAAATACACATGTATTTTGTAAATCTATTTTCACACAAATTTAATTACTTGTGTGTATTTTTGAATATAGTTTTATATAAAATTTACGTTATTTTGTTTGTATTTTGTAAATTTATGTATATACAATACACATTCTTTTATTAGTAT
This sequence comes from Eriocheir sinensis, assembly GCF_024679095.1. Lineage (NCBI taxonomy): Eukaryota > Metazoa > Arthropoda > Malacostraca > Decapoda > Varunidae > Eriocheir > Eriocheir sinensis. Next base: position 106,912 of record NW_026111653.1, read on the forward strand.
TTTGTTTATTTATTTTGATACGAGTTTACATTATTTATGTGTATTTTGTATACCTTTTTTATACGTATTTAATTCATTTTATGTCTATTTTGTATATTTATTTTCAGAGAAATTACGTAATTTTATGTGTATTCGTATATATATTTTTTTTTAAATTTACATGGTTTTATATGTATTTTGCATATCTATTTCAATACAAATTTTCCTTATTGTATGTGCATTTTGTATATTTATTTTAATACAAATTCAAATATTTTATGTGTGTCTTGGTAAAATATTTTTATAAAAAATGCGTTATTTTATGGGTATTTTGCATTTTAATTTTCATACAAATTTACATTATTTTATTAATATTCTGTGTATTTATTTTGATACGATTTTATATTATTCTATTTGTGTTTTGTATATATTCTTTTATACATATTTACATTATTTAATGTGTATTTTTTATATATATTTTATACAAATCTACGTTATTTTAAGTGTATTTGGATATATATTTTCATTCAAATTTACATTATTTTATGTGTATTTTGTAAATGTATTTCAATACAAATTTACCTAATTTTATTTGTATTTTGTATATTTATTTTCATACAAATTAAAATTATTTTTGTGTATTTTGTATATAGTTTTATACAAATTTAGGTGATTTTATGTGTATATTGTATATCTATTTTATACAAATACACATTCTTTTAATGATATTTTGTTTATTTATTTTGACATGAATTTACATTATTTAATGTGTATTTTATATATATATATATATATATATATATATATATATATATATATATATATATATATATATATATATATATATATATATATATATATATATATATATATATATATATATATATATATATATATATATATATATATATATATATATATATATATATATATATATATATATATATATATATATATATATATATATATATATATATATATATATATATATATATATTTATATATATATCGTTGATTTATGAGTATTCGTATATAAATTTTGAAATAAATTTACACTGTTTTATGTGTATTTTGCATATTTTTTCAATATATATTCAAAATACACATTAAATAATGTAAATATGTATAAAAAAATATATACAAAACACAAATAGAATAATGTAAAATCGTATCAAAATATATACACAGAATATTAATAAAATAATGTTAATTTGTATGAAAATTAAGATGCAAAATACCTATAAAATAACGCATTTTTTTTATAAAATTATTGATACCAAAATACACATAAAATATTTGAATTTGTATCAAAATAAATAAACAAAATGCACATACAATAAGGTAAATTTGTATTGAAATAGATATGCAAAATACATATAAAATAATGTAAATTTGTTTCAAAATATATATGCGAATACACATAAAATAACGTAGATTTCTATAAAATACACATAAAATTAAGTAAATACGTATAAAAAAAAGTATACAAAATACACATAAAATAATGTAAATTCGTATAAATATAAATAAACAATATAGCAATCAAAGAATGTGTATTTGTATAAATATAAATATACAAAATGCACATAAAATAACGTAAATTTATATAAAACTATATACATGAAATAACGCAAATTTCTATGAAAATATATGTACAAAAATGAACATAAAATAAATTTGCATAAAAATATATATACAAAACACACATTAGATAATGTAAATGAGTATAAAAATATGTATACAAAATACCTATGAAATAATCTAAATTCGTATCGAATTAAATTAAGAAAATACCAATATAATAATGTAATTTTGAATGAAAATATATATACAAAATACACATAAAATAACCTAAATACAAATACAAATATACACATAAAATAATTTAAAATTGAATGAAATAAATATACAAAATAAACATAAAATAAGGTAAATTTGTAATGAAATATATGAAAAAATACACTAAAATAATATAAATTTGTATGAAAATATATATACAAATACACATTATACAAAATGAACATTAAATAATGTAAATATGTATAAAAAAATATATACAAAAAACACATAGAATAATGTTAAATCGTATCAAAATAAATAAAGAGAATATCAATAAAATAATGTAAATTTGTATGAAAATAAAGATGCAAAATATCCATATAATAACGCACATTTGCATAAAAATATATATACAAAAATACATATAAAATAATTAAATTTGTATTAAAATGAATATACGAAATGCACGTACAATAAAGTAAATTTGTATTGAAATAGATATGCAAAATACACATTAATAATGTAAATTTGTATTAAAATATATATACGAATACTCATAAAATAGAGTAAATTTCTATGAAAATACATACAAAATAGATATACAAAATACACATATAACTAGTTAAATTTGTATTTAAATACATACAAAAACACATAAAATAATGTAGATTTGTATGAAATGAAAACAAATACATTTTATATAAAATATATACAAAATACACATAGAATAATGTAAAAACATATCAAAATAAATAAACAGAATATCAATAAAATAATGTAAATTTGTATGAAAATAAAGATGCAAAATACCAATAAAATAAAGCATATTTTTATAAAAATACCTATACAAAAATACACATAGATTAATAAAATTTGTATTAAAATTAATATACAAAATGCACATACAATAAGGTAAATTTGTATTGAAAAAATATGCAAAATACACATAAAACAATGTAAATTTGTTTCAAAATATATATACGAATACACATAAAATAACGCAGATTTCTATAGAAATATATATACAAAATACACTTGAAATAATGTAAATACGTATAAAAATATATATACAAAATACACATTAAATAATGTTAATTCGTGTCAAAGTAAATAAACAAAATATCATGAAAAGAATGTGTATTTGTATGAAAATAGATATACAAAATACACATAAAATAACCTAAATTTGTATAAAACTATATACAAAAATAATTTAAACTTGTATGAAAATAAATATACAAAAAACATATAAAAATAGGTAAATTTGTATTGAAATACATATACAAAATACACATAAAATAATGTAAATTTGAATGAAAATATATAAACATATAGACTTAAAATAACGTAAATTTGTATCAAATATATATACAAAAAAACATTAAACAATGTAAATATGTATACAAAAATATATACAAAACACAAATAAAATAATGTAAAATCGTATCAAAATAAATACAGAAAATATTAATAAAATTATGTAAATTTGTATGAAAATTAAGATGCAAAATACCCATAAAATAACGCATTTTTTTTTTAAATATATATACGAAAAAACATAAAATATTTGATTTTGTATTAAAATAAACAGATATACAAAATACACAAAAAATAAGCTAAATTTGAATTGAAATATATATACAAAATACATAAAATAATGTAAATTTGTATCAAAATACTTATACAAATACACATATAATAGCGTAAATTTGTATAAAATCATGTAAACAAAATACACATTAAATAATGTAAATACGTATAAAAAAAATGTACAAAATACACAAATAATCATGTAATTCGTGTCAAAATAAATAGACAAAATACCAATAAAATAATGTAAATTTCTATGAGAAAACATATACAAAATATACATAAATAACGCAAATATCAATAAAAATATATATAATATAATTTATTTTTATACATATTTAAAATATTTAATGTATATTTTGTATATATATTTTATCCAAATTTACGTTATTTATATTGTTTATATATTTTAATACAAATTTACATTATTTTATGTGAGTTTTGTATATGTATTTCAATACAAATTTGCCTAACTTTATGTGTATTTTGCATATCTATTTTCAAACAAATTTATATTATTTTTGTGTATTTTTGTATATATTTTTATACAAATTCTAGTTATTTTATTTGTTTTTTGTATACATATTTTCCTACAAATATACATTCTTTTATTGGAATTTTGTGTATTTAATTTTTTACGAATTTACTTTATTTTATGTGTATTTTGAATATATATTTTTCTACGTATTTAAATTATTTTATGTGTATTTTATATATACATTTTCATAAAAATTTACGTTATTTTATTTTGTGTATTCGTATATATTTTGAAACAAATTTTATACAAATTCATGTTATTTTATGTGTATTTGTATATATATTTTCATACAAATTTATATTATTTTATGTGTATTCTTATATATTTTATTACAAATTTACCTTATTTTATGTTTATTTTGTATATTTATTTCATTTAATATAATCAAATTTAAATTTATTGTATATGCATTTTGTATATTAATTTTAATACAAATTTAATTATTCTATGTGTATTTTTCCATATGTATTTTTATAAAAATATGCTTTATTTTATGCGTATTTTGCATCTTTATTTTCATACAAATTTACGTTATTTTATTGATATTCTGCTCATTCATTTTGATACGATTTGACATTATTCTATGTGTATTTTGTATATATTTTTCATACAAATTTACGTTATTTTATGTGTATTTGTTTATATATTTTGATACAAATTTACAATATTTTATGGGTATTTTGTATATATATTTCAAAAGAAATTTACCTAGTTTTATATGTATTTTGAATATCTATTTTCATACAAACACAAATTATTTTTATGTTTTTTTGTATATATTTCAATACAAATTTTAGTTAGGTTATGTGTATTTTGTAAATCTATTTTCATTCAAATATATATTATTTTATTGGTATTTTGTTCATTTATATTGATAAGAAATTACATTATTTTATATGTACTTTGTATATATATTTTTATACGCATTTACGTTATTTAATATTTATTTTGAATATATAATTTTATACAAATTCATGGTATTTTATGTGTATTTGTATATATATTTTCATATAAATTTACATTATTTTATGGGTATTTTGTTCATATATTTCATTACAAATTTACCTTATTTTATGTTTATTTTGTATGTGTATTTTGTACATTTATATTTATACAAATACACGTTTATTTATTGGTATTTTGTTTATTTATTTTGTTTCGAATTTACATTATTTTATGTGTATTTTGTTTACATTTTTTTATACGTATTTACTTAATTTTATGTGTATTTTGTATATATATTTTTTATAGAAATCTACGTTATTTGATTTGTATTCGTACATATATTTTGAAACAAATTTACATTGTTTTATATGTACAATAAGGTAAATTTGTATTGAAATAGATATGCAAAATACATATAAAGCAATGTAAATTTGTTTCAAAATATGTATACGAATACACATAAAATAACGTAGATTTCTATAAAAAATATATATACAAAATACACCTAAAATGAAGTAAATACGTATAAAAAAATGTATGCAAAATACACATAGAATAATGTAAATTCGTATCAGAATAAATAAACAAAATACAAATAAAAGAATGTGTATTTGTATAAATATAAATATACAAAATACACTTAAAATAACGTAAATTTATATAAAACTATATACAAAAATATACAGAAGTAATGAAATTTGTATGAAAATATATACAAAATACACACAAAATAAGCTAAATTTGAATTGAAATATATAGACAAAATACATGAAATAAAGTAAATTTGTATCAAAATATTTATACAAATACACATATAATAACGTTAATTTGTATGAAAATATATAAACAAAATACACATTAAATAATGTAAATACGTATAAAAATGTGTACAAAATACACATATAATCATGTAATTCGTATCGAAATAAATAAACAAAATACAAATAAAATAATATAAATTTGCATGAGTAAACGTGTATAAATATAAATGTACAAAATACACATACAAAATAAACATAAAATAAGGTAAATTTGTAATGAAATATATGTACAAAATACACATAAAATAATGTAAATTTATATGAAAATATATATACAAATACACATAAAATACCATGAATTTGTATAAAATTATACATTCAAAATAAATATTAAATAATGTAAATGCGTATAAAAATATATATAAAAAGTACATATAAAATAATGTAAATTCGTATCAATATAAATCAACAAAATACCAATAAAATAATATATATTTGAATGAAAATAGATTTACAAAATACACATAATATAACTAAAATTTGTATTGAAATATATACAAAAATACATATAAATAATTTGAGTTTGTATGAAAATAGATATTCAAAATACACATAAAACTAGGTATATTTCTTTTGAAATATATATACAAAATACCCGTAAAATATTGTAAATTTGTGTCAAAATATATAAACAAATACACATAAAATAACGTAAATTTGTATGAAAATGTATATATAAAATACACATAAAATAATTTAAATACGTAGAAAAATATATATACAAAATACACATAAAATAATGTAAATTCGTAAAAAATTAAATATACAAAATTCCAATAAAAGAATGTATATTTGTAGGAAAATATATATACAAAAAACAAATAAAATAACTAAAATTTGTATCAAAATATATACAAAAATACACAAAAATAATTTAAATTTGTTTGAAAATAGATATGCAAAATACACATAAAGTTAGGCAAATTTGTATTGAAATACATTCACAAAACTCACATAAAATAATGTAAATTTGTATGAAAATATATAAACAAATACATATAAAATAACGTATATTTGGATAAAATATATATACAAAATATACATTAAATATTTTAAATATGTTTAAAAATATATTATATTATATATATTTTTATTGATATTTGCGTTATTTATGTGTATTTTGTATATGTTTTCTCATAGAAATTTACATTATTTTATTGGTATTTTCTCTATTTATTTTGATATGAATTACATGATTATTTGTTTATTTTGTACATTTTTTTATACGTATTTACATTATTTAATGTGTATTTGGATTATATATTTTTATACAAATTTACGTTATTATATGTGTATTTGTAAAAGAATTTTGATACAAATTTACATTATTTTATGTATTTTGTATATATATTTCAATTCAAATTTAGCTTATTTTATGAGTATTTTGTATATCTATTTATTTTAATACAAAATCAAATATTTTATGTTTTTTCGTATATATTTTTATAAAAAATGCATTATTTTATGGGAATTTTGCATCTTAATTTTCATACAAATTTACATTATTTTATCATTATTTTCTGTATTTATTTTGATACGATTTTACATTATTTTATTTGTGTTTTGTATATATTTTTTTATACATATTTACATTATTTAATGTTTTTTTTGTATATATATTTGATACAAATTTACGTTATTTTAAGTCTATATGTTTATATATTTTCATTCAAAGTTACATTATTTTCAGTGTATTTTGTATATGTATTTCAATACAAATTTATCTAATTTTATATGTTTTTTGTATATTTATTTTCATACAAGTTTAAATTATTTTTGTGTATTTTTGTATATAGTTTTATACAAATTTAGGTTATTTTATGTGTTTTTGTATATCTATTTTCATACAAAGACACATTCTTCATGATATTTTGTTTATTTATTTTGATAAGAATTAACATTATTTAATGTGTATTTTGTATATATATTTTTATACGTATTTACATTATTTCAAGTGTATTTTGAATATATATTTCTATAGAAATCTGCGTTATTTTATGTGTATTCGTATATATATTTTGAAACAAATTTACATTGTTTTATGTGTATTTTGCATATTTTTTTAATACAAATTTACCTTATTGTATGTGCATTTTGTATATTAATTTTAATACAAATTTGATTAATCTATGTATATTTTTGTATATGTATTTTTATAAAAATATGCTTTATTTTATGGGTATTTTGCATCTTTATTTTATAAAATTTACATTATTTTATTGATATTCTGTGTATTTATTTTGATATGATTTTACATTATTCTATGTGTATTTTGTATATATATTTTATATAAAATGTATTTGTTTTCATTTCATACAAATCTACATTATTTTATGTGTTTTTTGTACATGTATTTGAATACAAATTTAACTAGTTATATGTGTATTTTGTATATCTATTTTGTATGTATATTTTCATAGAAATTTACTCTATTTTATGAGTATTCGTATATATATTTTGATACAAATTTACATTATTAATATGTATTTTGCATATCTATTTCAATATAAATTTACTTTATTGTACGTGCATTTTGTATATTTATTTTAATACAAATTTAATTATTTTATATGTATTTTTGTATATATATTTTTATGCACATATGCGATATTATATGGATATTTTGCATCTTTATTTTCATACAAATTTACATTATTTTATTGATATTCTCTTTATTTATTTTGATACGATTTAACATTATTCTATGTGTTTTTTGTATATATTTTTTTATATATATATTTACATTATTTAATGATAATTTTGTATATATTTTTTATCCAAATTTACATTATTTTATGTGTATTTGTTTATATATTTTCATACATATTTACACTATTTTATGTGTTTTTTGTATATATATTTTTCTACGTATTTAAATTATTTTATGTGTATTTTGTATATACATTTTCATAAAAAAATTACGTTATTTTATTGTGTGTATAAGTATATATTTTGATACAAATTTTATACAAATTCATGTTATTTAATGTGTATTTCTATATATATTTTCATACAAATTTATATTATTTTATGTGTATTTTTTCATATATTTCATTACAAATTTACCTTATTCTATGTTTATTTTGTATATATATTTCATTCAATTTTAAATTATTTTATGTGTATATTTGTATTTGTATTTATGTTATATTATGTGTATTTTGTATATATATTTTCATCCAAAATTACATTATTTTATTGGTATTTCTTAATTTAATTCGATACGATTTTAGATTATTTTATAGGTATTTTGTATACATATTTTTATACTCATTTACATTATCTAATGTGTGTTTTGTATATATATTTTTATGCAAATTTATCTAATGTTCATTTTTGTACATATAATTTTATAGAAATTTGCGTTATTTTATGTATATAGTTTTATATAAATTTCGTTATTTTATGTGCATTTTGTATATTTTTTTATTCAAATACACATTCTTTTATTGGTATATTGTTTATTTACATTTATACGAATTTACATTATTTTATGTGTATTTTGTATACATTTTTTTATACGTATTTACTTAATTTTATGTGTATTTTGTATATGTATTTTTAAAGAAATCTACGTTATTTTATTTGTATTCGTATATATATATTGAAACAAATTTACATTATTTTATATGTATTTTCCATATCTATTTCAATACAAATTTACCTTATTGTTTGTGCATTTTGTATATTTATTTTAATACAAGTTCAGATATTTTATGTGTATTTTGGTATCAATAATTTTATAAAAAAATGCGTTATTTTATAGGTATTTTGCATCTTAATTTTCATTTTATATGTACTTTGTATATATATTTTTATACGCTCTTACATTATTTAATATTTATTTTTAATATAATTTTTTATACAAACTCATGGTATTTTATGTGTATTTGTATATATATTTTCATATGAATTAACATTATTGTATGTGTATTTTGAAGATATATTTTATTACAAATCTACCTTATTTTATGTTTATTTTGTATGTGTATTTTGTATATTTATATTTATCCAAATACACATTCTTTAATTGGTATTTTGTTTATTTATTTTAATTCGAATTTACATTATTTTATATGTATTTTGAATACATTTTTTTTATACGTATTTACTTAATTTTATGTGTATTTTGTATATATATTTTATAGAAATCTACGTTTTTTTATTTGTATTCGTATATATATTTTGAAACAAATTTACATTGTTTTATATGTATTTTTGCATATCTCTTTCAATACAAATTTACCTTATTGTATATGCATTTTGTATATTTATTTCAATACAAATTTAAAATTTTTTATGTGTATATTGGTATATATATTTTTATAAGAAATGCGCTATTTTATGGGAATTTTGCATCTTTATTTTCATAGAAATTTACATTATTTTATTAATATTCGGTGTATTTATTTTGATACGATTTTACATTATTCTATTTGTTTTTTGTATATACTTTTTTATACATATTTACATTTTTTAATGTGTATCTTGCATATATATTTTATACAAATTTATTATCTATTATCTATTTTCATACAAATACACATTCTTTTCATGATATTTTCTTTATTTATTTTGACACGAATTTACATTATTTGATATGTATTTTGTATATATATTTTTATACGTATTTACATAATTTCATATGTATTTTGTATATATATTTAACAGATATTAAAAAAAAACATAAAATAACCTAAATTTGTATCAAACAATATACAAAATACACAAAAATATTTTAAATTTGTATGAAAATAAATATACAAAATACACATAAAATTAGGTAAATTTGTATGGAAATACATATACAAAATACACATAAAATAATGTAAATTTGAATGAAAATACATAAACAAATACACCTAAAATAACGTAAATTTGGATAAAAAAATATATACAAAACACAAATAGAATAATGTAAAATCGTATCAAAATAAATACACAGAATATTAATAAAATAATGTAAATTTGGATGAAAATAAATAGGCAAAATACACGTAAAATAACGCATTTTTTTATTTATAAAAATATATATACCAAAATACACATAAAAAAATAAGATTTGTATTAAAATAAATATATAAAAAACATTTACAATAAGGTAAATTTGTATTGAAATAGATACGCAAAATACATATAAAGCAATGTAAATTTGTTTCAAATATATACGAATACACATAAAATAGCGTAGATGTCTATAAAAAATTATATATACAAAATACACATAAAACTAAGTAAATACGTATAAAAAAATGTATACAAAATACACATAAAATAATGTAAATTCGTATCAAAATAAATAAACAAAATACCAATAAAAGAATGTGTATTTGTATAAATATAAATATACAAAATACACATAAAATAACGTAAATTTATATAAGACTATATACATAAATACACAGACGTAATTAAATTTGTATGAAAATATATACAAAATACACACAAAATAAGCTAAATTTGAATTGATATATATATATACAAAATATATGAAATAAAGTAAATTTGTATCAAAATATTTATACAAATACACATATAACAACGTAAATTTGTATGAAAATATATAAACAAAATACACATTAAATAATGTAAATACGTATAATAAAATGTGTACAAAATACACATATAATCATGTAATTCGTATCAAAATAAATAAACAAAATACCAATAAAATAATATAAATTTGTATGAGTAAACGTGTATGTTGCATATTTTTTCAATACAAATTTACCTTATTATATACGCATTTTGTATATTAATTTTAATACAAATTTAATTATTCGATGTGTATTTTTGTATCTGTATTTTTATAAACATATGCTTTATTTTTTGGGTATTTTGCATCTTTATTTTCATACAAATATACATTATTTTATTGATATTATGCTCATTCATTTTGATACGAATTGACATTATTCTATGTGTATTTTGGATATATTTTTCATACAAATTTACGTTATTTTATGTGTATTTGTTTATATATTTTGACACAAATTTACAATATTTTATGGCTATTTTGTATATACATTTCAAAAGAAATTTACCTAGTTTTATGTGTATTTTGAATATCTATTTTCATACAAACTCAAATTATTTCTATGTATTTTTGTATATATTTTAATACATATTTTAGTTATGTTATGTGTATTTTGTAAATTTATTTTCATTCATATATATATATATATATATATATATATATATATATATATATATATATATATATATATATATATATATATATATATATATATATATATATATATATATATATATATATATATATATATATATATATATATATATATATATATATATATTATTTTATTGGTGTTTTGTTGATTTATATTGATACGAATTTACATTATTTTATATGTACTTTGTATATATATATTTTTATACGCTTTTACATTATTTAATATTTATTTTGAATATATATTTTTATACAAATTCATGGTATTTTATGTGTATTTGTCTATATATTTTCATATAAATTTACATTGTTTTATGTGTATTTTGTACATATATTTTATTACAAATCTACCTTATTTTATGTTTATTTTGTATATGTATTTTGTATATTTATATTTATCCAAATACACATTCTTTTATTGGTATTTTGTTTATTTATTTTAAATCTAATTTACATTATTTTATGTGTATTTTGTATACATTTTTTTATACGTATTTACTTAATTTTATGTGTATTTTGTATATATATTTTTATAGAAATCTACGTTTTTTTATTTGTATTCGTATATATATTTTGAAACAAATTTACATTGTTTTATATGTATTTTTGCATATCTCTTTCAATACAAATTTACCTTATTGTATGTGCATTTTGTATATTTATTTCAATACAAATTTAAATATTTTATGTGTATTTTGGTATATATATTTTTATAAGAAATGCGCTATTTATGTAGAATTTTGCGTCTTTATTTTCATACAAATTTACATTATTTTATTAATATTCGGTGTATTTATTTTGATACGAATTTACATTATTCTATTTGCTTTTTGTATACACTTTTTTTTATACATATTTACATTATTTAATGAGTATCTTGCATATATATTTTATACAAATTTATTATCTATTATCTATTTTTATACAAATACACATTCTTTTCATGATATTTTTTTTTTGACACGAATTTACATTATTTGATATGTATTTTGTATATATATTTTTATACGTATTTACATAATTTCATATGTATTTTGTATAAATATTTCTATAGAAATCTACTTTATTATATGTGTTTTCGTATATATATTTTGAAACAAATTTACATTGTTTTATATGTATTTTTGAATATCTCTTTTAATACAAATTTACCTTACTGTATATGCATTTTGTATATTTATTTCAATACAAATTTAAATATTTTATGTGTATTTTGGTATATATATTTTTATTAAAAATGCGATAATTTTTGAGAATTTTGCATCTTTATTTTCATACAAATTTACTTTATTTTATTGATATTCTGTGTATTTATTTTGATACGATTTTACATTCTTCTATTTGTTTTTTGTATATATTTTTTTATACACATTTACATTATTTAATGTTTATCTTGCATATATATATTTTATACAAATTTACGTTATTTTAAGTGTATTTGTTTTTATATATTCATTCAAATTTACATTTATTTTAATTCGAAACTACATTATTTTATGTGTATTTTGTATACATTTTTTTATACGTATTTACTTAATTTTATGTGTATTTTGTATATATATTTTTATAGAAATCTACGTTTTTTTATTTGAATTCGTATATATTTTGAAACAAATTTACATTATTTTATATGTATTTTTGCATATCTCTTTCAATACAAATTTACCTTATTGTATGTGCATTTTGTATATTTATTTCAATGCAAATTTAAATATTTTATGTGTATTTTGGTATATATATTTTGATAAGAAATGCGCTCTTTTATGGGAATTTTGCATCTTTATTTTCAAACAAATTTACATTATTTTATTAATATTCGGGGTATTTATTTTGATACGATGTTACATTATTCTATTTGTTTTTTGTATATACTTTTTTATACATATTTACATTATTTAATGTGTATCTTGCATATATATTTTATACAAATTTATTATCTATTATCTATTTTCATACAAATACACATTCTTTTCATGATATTTTGTTTATTTATTTTGACACGAATTTACATTATTTGATATGTATTTTGTATATATATTTTTATACGTATTTACATAATTTCATATGTATTTTGTATATATATTTCAATAGAAATCTACTTTATTTTATGTGTATTCGTATATATATATTTTGAAACAGATTTACATTGTTTTATATGTATTTTTGAATATCTCTTTCAATACAAATTTACCTTACTGTATATGCATTTTGTATAATTATTTCAATACAAATTTAAATATTTTATGTGTATTTTGGTAAATATATTTTTATAAAAAATGCGATAATTTTTGGGAATTTTGCATCTTTATTTTCATACAAATTTACATTATTTTATTGATATTCTGTGTATTTATTTTGATACGATTTTACATTATTCTATTTGTTTTTTGTATATGTTTTTTATACACATTTACATTATTTAATGTGTATCTTCCATATATATTTTATACAAATTTACGTTATTTTAAGTGTATTTGTTTATATATTTTAATTCAAATTTACATTATTTGAAGTGTATTTTGTATATGTATTTCAATTCAAATTTACCTAATTTTATGTGTATTTTGTATATTTCTTTTCAAACGAATGTAAATTATTTTTGTGTATTTTTGTATATAGTTTTATACAAATTTAGGTTATTTTATGTACGCATTTACATTAATTAGTGTGTGTTTTGTATATATATATTTATGCAAATTTACTTTATTTTATGTGCATTTTTGTACATATATTTTTATAGAAATTTGCGTTATTTGTATATGTTTTCTCATACAAATTTACATTATTTTATTGCTATTTTGTTTATTAATTTTGATACGAGTTACATGATTATATGTGTATTTTGTACATATTTTTTATACGTATTTACATTACTTAATGTGTGTTTTGTTTATATATTTTTAAACAAATCTACGTTATTATATGTATTTGTATTAATATTTTGATACAGATTTACATTATTTTATGTATTTTGTATGTACATTTCAATTCAAATTTAGCTTATTTTAGCTGTATTTTGTATATATATTTTCATACAAATTTAATTACTTCTGTGTATTTTTGTATATAGTTTTATAAATATTTACGATATTTTTTGTGTATTTTGTATATTTATATTTATACAAATACACATTCTTGTACTGGTATTTTTTTTATTTATTTTGATACGATTTTTATGTGTATTTTATATTCATTTTTTTATACGTATTTACTTCATTTTATGTGTATTTTGTATATATTTTTATTGAAATCTACGTTATTTTATGTGTATTCGTATATATATTTTGAAACAAATTTACATTGTTTTATATGTATTTTTGAATATCTCTTTCAATACAAATTTACCTCTCCATATATACCAAAATACACATAAAAAAATTAAATTTGTATTAAAATAAATAATTAAAAAATACATACAATAAGGTAAATTTGTATTGAAATAGATATGCAAAATACATATAAAACAATGTAAATTTGTTTCAAAATATATATATGAATACACATAAAATAACGTAGATTTCTATAAAAATATATATAGAAAATACACATAAAATGAAGTAAATACGTATAAAAAAATGTATACAAAATACACATAAAATAATGTAAATTTGCATCAAAATAAATATACAAAATACCAATAAAAGAATGCGTATTTGTATAAATATAAATATACAAAATACACATCAAATAACGTAAATTTATATAAAACTATATTCAAAAATACACAGAAGTATTTTAATTTGTATGAAAATAGATATACAAAATAAGGTAAATTCGTTTCAAATTCAATAAACAAAATTCAGATTTTATAAAAATAATATAAAATCAGATTATCAGATTTTGTATATCTATTTTCATACAAACTCAAATTATTTCTATGAATTTTTGTATATATTTTAATACAAATTTTAGTTATGTTATGTGTATTTTGTAAATATATTTTCATTCAAATATATATTTTTTTATTGGTATTTTGTTGATTTATATTGATACGAATTTACATTATTTTATATGTACTTTGTATAAATATTTTTATACGCTTGTACATTATTTAATATTTATTTTGAATATATATTTTTATACAAATTCATGGTATTTTATGTGTATTTGTATATATATTTCATATAAATTTACATTATTTTATGTGTATTTTGTACATATATTTTATTACAAATCTACCTTATTTTATGTTTATTTTGTATATGTATTTTGTATATTTATATTTATCCAAATACACATTCTTTTATTGGTATTTTGTTTATTTATATTAAATCGAATTTACATTATTTTATGTGTATTTTGTATACATTTTTTTATACGTATTTACTTAATTTTATGTGTATTTTGTATATATTTTTATAGAAATCTACGTTTTTTTATTTGTATTCGTATATATATTTTGAAACAAATTTACATTGTTTTATATGAATTTTTGCATATCTCTTTCAATACAAATTTACCTTATTGTATGTGCATTTTGTATATTTATTTCAATGCAAATTTAAATATTTTATGTGTATTTTAGTATATATATTTTTATAAGAAATGCGCTATTTTATGGGAATTTTGCATCTTTATTTTCATACAAATTTACATTATTTTATTAATATTCGGTGTATTTATTTTGATACGATGTTACATTATTCTATTTGTTTTTTGTATATACTTTTTTATACATATTTACATTATTTAATGTGTATCTTGCATATATATTTTATACAAATTTATTATCTATTATCTATTTTCATACAAATACACATTCTTTTCATGATATTTTGTTTATTTATTTTGACACGAATTTACATTATTTGATGTGTATTTTGTATATATATTTTTATACGTATTTACATAATTTCATATGTATTTTGTGTATATATTTCTATAGAAATCTACTTTATTTTATGTGTATTCGTATATATATTTTGAAACAAATTTACATTGTTTTATATGTATTTTTGAATATCTCTTTCTATACAAATTTACCTTACTGTATATGCATTTTGTATATTTATTTCAATACAAATTTAAATATTTTATGTGTATTTTCGTAAATATATTTTTTTAAAAAATGCGATAATTTTTGGGAACTTTGCATCTTTATTTTCATACAAATTTACATTATTTTATTGATATTCTGTGTATTTATTTTAATACGATTTTACATTATTCTATTTGTTTTTTGTATATATATTTTTTATACACATTTACATTATTTAATGTGTATCTTGCATATATATTTTATACAAATTTACGTTATTTTAAGTGTATTTGTTTATATATTTTCATTCAAATTTACATTATTTGATGTGTATTTTGTATATGTATTTCAATACAAATTTACCTAATTTTATGTGTATTTTGTATATTTCTTTTCAAACAAATTTAAATTATTTTTGTGTTTTTTTGTATATAGTTTAATACAAATTTAGGTTATTTTATGTACGCATTTACATTATTTAGTGTGTGTTTTGTATATATATTTTTTTGCAAATTTACTTTATTTTTATATGCATTTTTGTACATATATTTTTATAGAAATTTGCGTTATTTGTATATGTTTTCTCATACAAATTTACATTATTTTATTGCTATTTTGTTTATTTATTTTGATACGAATTACATGATTATATGTGTATTTTGTACATATTTTTTATACGTATTTACATTACTTAATGTGTATTTTGTTTATATATTTTTAAACAAATCTACGTTATTATATGTATTTGTATAAATATTTTGATACAGATTTACATTATTTTATGTATTTTGTATGTACATTTCAAATTAAATTTAGCTCATTTTAGCTGTATTTTGTATATATATATTTTCATACAAATTTAAATACTTCTGTGTATTTTTGTATATAGTTTTATACAAATTTACGATATTTTATGTGTTTTTTGTATATTTATATTTATACAAATACACATTATTTTATATGTATTTTGTATATGTATTTCAATACAAATTAACCTAATTTTATGTGTATTTTGTATATTTCTTTTCATACGAATTTAAATTATTTTTGTGTATTTTATGTATATAGTTTTATACAAATTTAGGTTATTTTATGTACGCATTTACATTATTTAATGTGTGTTTTGTATATATATTTTTATCCACAGTTACTTTATTTTACGTTCATTTTTGGACATACATTTTTATGGAAATTAGCGTTATTTTATATGTATTTGTATATGTTTTCTCATACAAATTTACATTATTTTATTGATATTTTGTTTATTTAGTTTGATACGAATTACATGATTATATGTGTATTTTGTACATATTTTTTATACGTATTTACATTACTTAATGTGTATTTTGTTTATATATTTTTAAACAAATTTACGTTATTATATGTATTTTTATAAATATTTTGATACAAATTTACATTATTTTATGTATTTTGTATATACATTTCAATTCAAATTTAGATTATTTTATCTGTATTTTGTATATCTATTTTCATACGAATTTAATAACTTCTGTGTATTTTTGTATATAGTTTTATACAAATTTACGTTATTTTATGTGTATTTTGTATATTTATATTTATACAAATACACATTCTTTTATTGGTATTTTGTTGATTTATTTTGATACGAATTTACATTATTTTATGTGTATTTTGTATACATTTTCTTATGCGTATTTACTTCATTTTATGTGTATTTTGTATATATATTTTTATACAAATCTACGTTATTGTATGTGTATTCGTATATATATTTTGAAACAAATTTACATTATTTTATATGTATTTTGCATATCTATTTCAATACAGATTTACCTTATTGTATGTGTATTTTGTATATTTATTTTAATACAAATACACATTCTTTTACTGATATTTTAATTATTTATTTTGACATGAATTTACATTATTTAATGTGTATTTTGTATATATATTTTTATACGTATTTACAACATTTCATGTGTATTTTGTATATATATTTCTATAGAAATCTACATTATTTGATGTGTATTCGTATATATATTTTGAAACAGATCTACATTATTTTATGTGTATTTTGTATATATATTTCATTATAAATTTGCCTTATTTTAAGTTTATTTTTATATCTATTTTCATTCAAATTCAAATCATTTTGTGTATATATTCATTTGTATTTACGTTATTTTATGTGTATTTTCTATATATATTTTCATTCAAAATTACATTATTTTATCGGTATTTTGTTAATTTATTTCGATACGAATTTATATTATTTCATGTGTATTTTCTATACATTTACATATAGAGTAAATTTCTATGAAAATATATATTCAAAATACATATAAAATTATGTAAATAAGTATAAAATTATATATATCAAATACACCTAAAAAAAATGAAAATTCGTATCAAAATAAATAAATAAAATTCCGATAAAAGAACGTAAATTCGAATTAAAATAAATAAACAAAATGCCAATAAAAGAATGTGTATTTGGATAAATATAAATATACTAAATACACATACAAAATAAACATAAAATAAGGTAGATTTGTAATAACATATATGTACAAACTACACATAAAATAATGTGAATTTATATGAAAATATATATACAAATACACATAAAATACCATGAATTTGTATAAAAATATATATTCAAAATAAATATTAAATAATGGAAAGGCGTATAAAAATATATATACAAAGTACATATAAAATAATGTAAATTCGTATGAATATAAATCAACAAAACACCAGTAAAATAATATATATTTGAATGAAAATAAATTTACAAAATACACATAACATAACTAAAATTTGTATTAAAATATATACAAAAATACATAGCAATAATTTGAGTTTGTATGAAAATAGATATACAAAATACACATAAAACTTGGTAAATTTCTTTTGAAATGTATATACAAAATACCCATAAAATATTGTAAATTTGTGTCAAAATATATAAACAAATACACATAAAATAACGTAAATTTGTATGAAAAATATATACAAAATACACATAGAATAATGTCAATTCCTATCAAAATGAATGAGCAGAATATCAATAAAATAATGTAAATTTGTATGAAAATAAAGATGCAAAATAACCAAAAAATAAAGAATAAGTTTATAAAAATACAGATACAAAAATACACTTCGAATAATTAAATTTGTATTAAAATTAATATACAAAATGCGTATATAATAAGGTAAATTTGTATTATGCAACATACACGTTTACTCATACAAATTTATATTATTTTATTGGTATTTTGTTTATTTATTTTGACACGAATTTACATTATTTGATATGTATTTTGTATATATATTTTTATACGTATTTAAATAATTTCATATGTATTTTGTATATATATTTCTATAGAAATCTACTTTATTTTATGTGTATTCGTATATATATATTTTGAAACAGATTTACGTTGGTTTATATGTATTTTTGAATATCTCTTTCAATACAAATTTACCTTACTGTATATGCATTTTGTATAATTATTTCAATACAAATTTAAATATTTTATGTGTATTTTGGTAAATATATTTTTATAAAAAATGCGATAATTTTTGGGAATTTTGCATCTTTATTTTCATACAAATTTACATTATTTTATTGATATTCTGTGTATTTATTTTGATACGATTTTACATTATTCTATTTGTTTTTTGTATATATTTTTTTATACACATTTACATTATTTAATGTGTATCTTGCATATATATTTTAGACAAATTTACGTTATTTTAAGTGTATTTGTTTATATATTTTAATTCAAATTTACATTATTTGAAGTGTATTTTGTATATGTATTTGAATACAAATTTACCTAATTTTATGTGTATTTTGTATATTTCTTTTCAAACGAATATAAATTATTTTTGTGTATTTTTGTATATAGTTTTATACAAATTTAGGTAGTTTTATGTACGCATTTACATTAATTAGTGTGTGTTTTGTATATATATATATATATATATATATATATATATATATATATATATATATATATATATATATATATATATATATATATATATCTATATATATATATATATATATATATATATATATATTTATGCAAATTTACTTTATTTTATGTGCATTTTTGTACATATATTTTTATAGAAATTTGCTTTATTTGTATATGATTTCTCATACAAATTTACATTATGTTATTGCTATTTTGTTTATTAATTTTGATACGAGTTACATGATTATATGTGTATTTTGTACATATTTTTTTATACGTATTTACATTACTTAATGTGTGTTTTGTTTATATATTTTTAAACAAATCTACGTTATTATATGTATTTGTATAAATATTTTGATACAGATTTACATTATTTTATGTATTTTGTATGTACATTTCAATTCAAATTTAGCTTATTTTAGCTTTATTTTGTATATATATTTTCATACAAATTTAATTACTTCTGTGTATTTTTGTATATAGTTTTATACAAATTTACGATATTTTTTGTGTATTTTGTATATTTATATTTATACAAATACACATTCTTTTACTGGTATTTTGTTTATTTATTTTGATACGATTTTTATGTGTATTTTGTATTCATTTTTTATACGTATTTACTTCATTTTATGTGTATTTTGTACATATTTTTATTGAAATCTACGTTATTTTATGTGTATTCGTATATATATTTTGAAACAAATTTACATTGTTTTATATGTATTTTTGAATATCTCTTTCAATACAAATTTACCTCTCTCTATATACCAAAATACACATAAAAAAATTAAATTTGTATTAAAATAAATATTTAAAAAATACATACAATAAGGTAAATTTGTATTGAAATAGATATGCAAAATACATATAAAACAATGTAAATTTGTTTCAAAATATATATACGAATACACATAAAATAACGTAGATTTCTATAAAAATATATATAGAAAATACACATAAAATGAAGTAAATACGTATAAAAAAAATGTATACAAAATACACATAAAATAATGTAAATTTGCATCAAAATAAATATACAAAATACCAATAAAAGAATGCGTATTTGTATAAATATAAATATACAAAATACACATAAAATAACGTAAATTTATATAAAACTATATACAAAAATACACAGAAGTATTTTAATTTGTATGAAAATAGATATACAAAATAAGGTAAATTCGTTTCAAATTCAATAAACAAAATTCAGATATTATAAAAATAATATAAACTCAGATTATCAGATTTTGTATATCTATTTTCATACAAACTCAAATTATTTCTATGTATTTTTGTATATATTTTAATACAAATTTTAGTTATGTTATGCGTATTTTGTAAATTTATTTTCATTCAAATATATATTATTTTATTGGTATTTTGTTGATTTATATTGATACGAATTTACATTATTTTATATGTACTTTGTATATATATTTTTATACGCTTTTACATTATTTAATATTTATTTTGAATATATATTTTTTTACAAATTCATGGTATTTTATGTGTATTTGTATATATATTTCATATAAATTTACATTATTTTATGTGTATTTTGAACATATATTTTATTACAAATCTACCTTATTTTATGTTTATTTTGTATATGTATTTTGTATATTTATATTTATCCAAATACACATTCTTTTATTGGTATTTTGTTTATTTATTTTAAATCGAATTTACATTATTTTATGTGTATTTTGTATAATTTTTTTTTATACGTATTTACTTAATTTTATGTGTATTTTGAATATATTTTTATAGAAATCTACGTTTTTTTATTTGTATTCGTATATATATTTTGAAACAAATTTACATTGTTTTATATGTATTTTTGCATATCTGTTTCAATACAAATTTACCTTATTGTATGTGCATTTTGTATATTTATTTCAATGCAAATTTAAATATTTTATGTGTATTTTGGTATATATATTTTTATAAGAAATGCGCTATTTTATGGGAATTTTGCATTTTTATTTTCATACAAATTTACATTATTTTATTAATATTCGGTGTATTTATTTTGATACGATGTTACATTATTCTATTTGTTTTTTGTATATACTTTTTATACATATTTACATTATTTAATGTGTATCTTGCATATATATTTTATACAAATTTATTATCTATTATCTATTTTCATACAAATACACATTCTTTTCATGATGTTTTGTTTATTTATTTTGACACGAATTTACATTATTTGATATGTATTTTGTATATATATTTTTATACGTATTTACATAATTTCATATGTATTTTGTATATATATTTCTATAGAAATCTACTTTATTTTATGTGTATTCGTATATATATTTTGAAACAAATTTACATTGTTTTATATGTATTTTTGAATATCTCTTTCAATACAAATTTACCTTACTGTATATGCATTTTGTATATTTATTTCAATACAAATTTAAATATTTTATGTGTATTTTCGTAAATATATTTTTTTTAAAAATGCGATAATTTTTGGGAATTTTGCATCTTTATTTTCATACAAATTTACATTATTTTATTGATATTCTGTGTATTTATTTTAATACGATTTTACATTATTCTATTTGTTTTTTGTATATATTTTTTTATACACATTTACATTATTTAATGTGTATCTTGCATATATATTTTATACAAATTTACGTTATTTTAAGTGTATTTGTTTATATATTTTCATTCAAATTTACATTATTTGATGTGTATTTTGTATATGTATTTCAATACAAATTTACCTATTTTTATGTGTATTTTGTATATTTCTTTTCAAACGAACTTAAATTATTTTTGTGTATTTTTGTATATAGTTTTATACAAATTTAGGTTATTTTATGTACGCATTTACATTATTTAATGTGTGTTTTGTATATATATGTTTATGCAAATTTACTTTATTTTATGTGAATTTTTGTACATATATTTTTATAGAAATTTGTGTTATTTGTATATGTTTTCTCATACAAATTTACATTATTTTATTGCTATTTTGTTTATTTATTTTGATACGAGTTACATGATTATATGTGTATTTTGTACATATTTTTTATACGTATTTACATTACTTAATGTGTATTTTGTTTATATATTTTTAAACAAATCTACGTTATTATATGTATTTGTTTAATTATTTTGATACAGATTTACATTATTTTATGTATTTTGTATGTACATTTCAATTCAAATTTAGCTTATTTTAGCTGTATTTTGTATATATATTTTCATACAAATTTAATTACTTCTGTGTATTTTTGTATATAGTTTTATACAAATTTACGATATTTTATGTGTATTTTGTATATTTATCATTTTACAAATACACATTTTTTTATACGTATTTACTTAATTTTATGTGTATTTTGTATATATATTTTTATAGAAATCTACGTTTTTTTATTTGTATTCGTATATATATTTTGAAACAAATTTACATTGTTTTATATGTATTTTTGCATATCTCTTTCAATACAAATTTACCTTATTGTATGTGCATTTTGTATATTTATTTCAATACAAATTTAAATATATTATGTGTATTTTGGTATATATATTTTTATAAGAAATGCGCTATTTTATGGGAATTTTGCATCTTTATTTTCATACAAATTTACATTTTTTATTAATATTCGGTGTATTTATTTTGATACGAATTTACATTATTCTATTTGTTTTTTGTATATACTTTTTTATACATATTTACATTATTTAATGAGTATATTGCATATATATTTTATACCAATTTTTTATCTATTATCTATTTTTATACAAATAAACATTCTTTTCATGATATTTTGTTTATTTATTTTGACTCGAATTTACATTATTTGATATGTATTTTGTATATATATTTTTATACGTATTTACATAATTTCAAATGTGTTTTGTATATATATTTCTAGAGAAATCTACTTTATTTTATGTGTATTCGTATATATATTTTGAAACAAATTTACATTGTTTTATATGTATTTTTGAATATCTCTTTTAATACAAATTTACCTTACTGTATATGCATTTTGTATATTTATTTCAATACAAATTTAAATATTTTATGTGGATTTTGGTATATATATTTTTATAAAAAATGCGATAATTTTTGGGAATTTTGCATCTTTATTTTCATACAAATTTACATTATTTTATTGATATTCTGTGTATTTATTTTGATTCGATTTTACATTATTCTATTTGTTTTTTGTATATATTTTTTTATACACATTTACATTATTTAATGTGCATCATGCTTATATATTTTATACAAATTTACGTTGTTTTAAGTGTATTTGTTTTTATATTTTCATTCAAATTTACATTTATTTTAATTCGAAAATACATTATTTTATGTGTATTTTGTATACATTTTTTTTATATGTATTTACCTAATTTTGTGTATTTTGTATATATATTTTTATAAAAATCTACGTTTTTTATTTGTATTCGAATATATATTTTGAAACAAATTTACATTGTTTTATATGCATTTTTGCATATCTCTTTCAATACAAATTTACCTTATTGTATGTGCATTTTGTAGGTTTATTTCAATGCAAATTCAAATATTTTATGTGTTTTTTGGTATATATATTTTTATAAGAAATGCGCTATTTTATGGGAATTTTGCATCTTTATTTTCATACAAATTTACATTATTTTATTAATATTCGGTGTATTTATTTTGATACGATGCTACATTATTCTATTTGTTTTTTGTATATACTTTTTCATACATATTTACATTATTTAATGTGTATCTTGCATATATATTTTATACAAATTTATTATCTATTATCTATTTTCATACAAATACACATTCTTTTCATGATATTTTGTTTATTTATTTTGACACGAATTTACATTATTTGATATGTATTTTGTATATATATTTTTATGCGTATTTACATAATTTCATATGTATTTTGTATATATATTTCTATAGAAATCTACTTTATTTTATGTGTATTCGTATATATATTTTGAAACAAATTTACATTGTTTTATAAGTATTTTTGAATATCTCTTTCAATACAAAATTACCTTACTATATATGCATTTTGTATATTTATTTCAATACAAATTTAAATATTTTATGTGTATTTTGGTAAATATATGTTTATAAAAAATGCGATAATTTTTGGGAATTTTGTATCTTTATTTTCATACAAATTTACATTATTTTATTAATATTCTGTGTATTTATTTTGATACGATTTTACATTATTCTATTTGCTTTTTGTATATATATTTTTTATACACATTTACATTATTTAATGTGTATCTTGCATATATATTTTATTCAAATTTACGTTATTTTAAGTGTATTTGTTTATATATTTTCATTCATATTTACATTATTTGATGTGTATTTTGTATATGTATTTCAATACAAATTTACCTAATTTTATGTGTATTTTGTATATTTCTTTTCAAACAAATTTAAATTATTTTTGTGTATTTTTGTATATTGTTTTATACAAATTTAGGTTATTTTATGTACGCATTTACATTATTTAGTGTGTGTTTTGTATATATAATTTTTTGCAATTTACTTTATTTTCTGTGCATTTTTGTACATATTTTAATAGAAATTTGCGTTATTTGTATATGTTTTCTCTTACAAATTTACATTATTTTATTGCTATTTTGTTTATTTATTTTGATACGAATTACATGATTATATGTGTATTTTGTACATATTTTTTATACGTATTTACATTACATAATGTGTATTTTGTTTATATGTTTTTAAACAAATCTACGTTAATATATGTATTTGTATAAATATTTTGATACAGATTTACATTATTTTATGTATTTTGTATGTACATTTCAATTCAAATTTAGCATAATTTAGCTGTATTTTGTATATATATTTTCATACAAATTCAATTACTTCTTTGTCTTTTTGTATATAGTTTTATACAAATTTACGATATTTTATGTATTTTGTATATTTATATTTTACAAATACACATTCTTTTACTGTATTTTGTTTTTTATTTTGATACGATTTTATGTAATTTTTGTATTCATTTTTTTATACGTATTTACTTCATTTTATGTGTATTTTGTACATATTTTTTAGAAATCTACGTTATTTTATGTGTATTCGTATATATATTTTGAAACAAATTTACATTGTTTTATATGTATTTTGCATATCTATTTCAATACAAATTTGAAAATTTACTTTATTTTATGTGCATTTGTATATGTTTTCTCATACAAATTTACATTATTTTATTGCTATTTTGTTTATTTATTTTGATACAAATGAAAATATATAAAATATACATAAATAAAACTAAATTTGTATTGAAATATATATACAAAATACAAAATAATGTAAATTTGTATCAAAATATTTTAACAGATGCGCATAAAATAACGTAAATTTGTTTTATTTGTTTTAAATATACATAATACATATTAAATAATGTAAATATGTATAAAAATATATACAAAACACAAATAGAATAATGTAAAATCATCAAAATAAATACACAGAATATTAATAAAACAATGTAAATTTGTATGAAAATAAAGATGCAAAATACCCATTAAATAACGCATTTTTTATAAATATATATAGCAAAATACACATGAAAAAATTAATTTGTATTAAAATAAATATACAAAATACACATACAATAAGGTAAATCTGTATTGAAATAGATATGCAAAATACATATAAAACAATGTAAATTTGTTTCAAAATATATATACGAATACACATAAAATAACGAAGATTCGTATAAAATATATATACAAAATACACATAAAATGAAGTAAATACGTATAAAAATGTATACAAATACACATAAAATAATGTAAATTGTATCAAATAAATAAACAAAATACCAATAAAAGAATGTGTATTTGTGTAAATATAAATATACAAAATACACATAAAATAACGTAAATTTGTATAAAACTATACAAAAATACACGAAATAATTAAATTGAAATAGATATACAAAATACAGATAAAATAAGCTAAACTTGAATTGAAATGTATATACAAATACATAAAATAATAGTTTGTATCAAAATATTTATAAAATACCCAGAAAATAACGCATTTTTTTTATAAAAATATATACCAAAATACACATCAAAAATTAATTTGTATTAAAATAAATATACAAAAACACATACAATAAGGTAAATTTGTATTGAATAGATATGCAAAATACATATAAAACAATGTAAATTTGTTTCAAATATATATACGAATACACATAAAATAACGTAGATTCTATAAAATATATATACAATACACATAAAATGAAGTAAATACGTATAAAAATGTATACAAAATACACATAAAATAATGTAAATTCGTATCAAAATAAATATACAAAATAATAATAAAGAATGTATTTGTATAAATATAAATATACAAAATACATAAAATTACGTAATTTATATAAAACTATATACAAAAAACACAAGTATTTTTAATTTGTATGAAAATAGATATAGAAAATAAGGTAAATTCGTTTCAAATTCAATAAACAAAATTTAGATAAAAGAACGTATAT
The DNA here is from genome assembly GCF_024679095.1 of Eriocheir sinensis. NCBI lineage: Eukaryota > Metazoa > Arthropoda > Malacostraca > Decapoda > Varunidae > Eriocheir > Eriocheir sinensis. Next base: position 135,262 of record NW_026111653.1, read on the forward strand.
TTGTAGAAAAAATAAATATTCAAAATACACATTAAATAACGAAAATTTGTATAAAAATATATAAAAAAATAAACAAAAATAATTTCAATTTGTATGAAAATAAATATACAAAATACACATGTATTTTGTAAATCTATTTTCACACAAATTTAATTACTTTTGTGTATTTTTGAATATAGTTTTATATAAAATTTACGTTATTTTGTTTGTATTTTGTAAATTTATGTATATACAATACACATTCTTTTATTAATATTTTGTTTATTTATTTTGATACGAGTTTACATTATTTTATGTGTATTTTGTATACCTTTTTTATACGTTTTTAATTCATTTTATATCTATTTTGTATATTTATTTTCAGAGAAATTACGTAATTTTATGTGTATTCGTATATATATTTTTTTTTTAAATTTACATGGTTTTATATGTATTTTGCATATCTATTTCAATACAAATTTTCCTTATTGTATGTGCATTTTGTATATTTATTTTAATACAAATTCAAATTTTTTATGTGTGTCTTGGTAAAATATTTTTATAAAAAATGCGTTATTTTATGGGTATTTTGCATTTTAATTTTCATACAAATTTACATTATTTTATTAATATTCTGTGTATTTATTTTGATACGATTTTATATTATTCTATTTGTGTTTTGTATATATTCTTTTATACATATTTACATTATTTAATGTGTATTTTTTATATATATTTTATACAAATCTACGTTATTTTAAGTGTATTTGGATATATATTTTCATTCAAATTTACATTATTTTATGTGTATTTTGTAAATGTATTTCAATACAAATTTACCTAATTTTATTTGTATTTTGTATATTTATTTTCATACAAATTAAAATTATTTTTGTGTATTTTTGTATATAGTTTTATACAAATTTAGGTGATTTTATGTGTATATTGTATATCTATTTTTATACAAATACACATTCTTTTATTGATATTTTTTTTATTTATTTTGACGCGAATTTACATTATTTAATATAATGTATTTTATATATATATATATATATATATATATATATATATATATATATATATATATATATATATATATATATATATATATATATATATATATATATATATATATATATATATATATATATATATATATATATATATATATATATATATATATATATATATATATATATATATATATATATATATATATATATATATATATATATATATATATATATATATATATATATATATATATATATATATTTTATACGTGTTTACATCATTGATGTATTTTGTATATATATTTCTATAGAAATCTACGTTGATTTATGAGTATTCGTATATAAATTTTGAAATAAATTTACACTGTTTTATGTGTATTTTGCATATTTTTCAATACAAATTTACCTTTATTGTATATGCATTTTGAATATTAATTTTAATACAAATTTAATTATGCTATGTGTATATTTTGTATAAGTATTTTTATAAAATATGCTTTATTTTATGGGTATTTGCATTTTTATTTTCATACAAATTTACATTAATTTATTTATATTCTGTTTTTTTCAAACAATTTTACATTATTCTATGTGTATTTTGCATATCTATTTTATACGTATTTACTTAATTTTATGTGAATTTTGTATATATATTTTATAGAAATCTACGTTATTTTATGTGTATTCGTATATATATTTTGAAACAAATTTACATTGTTTTATATGTATTTTTATAGCTCTTTCAATACAAATTTACCTTATTGTATGCATTTTGTATATTTATTTCAATACAAATTTAAATATTTTATGTGTATTTTGGTATATATATTTATATAAGAAATGCGCTATTTGATGGGAACTTTGCATCTTTATTTTCATACAAATTTACATTATATTATTAATATTCTTTTAATTTATTTTGATACTATTTAACATTATTTTATTTGTTTTTTGTATATATTTTCTTTACATATTTACATTATTTAATGTATCTTATATCTTTTATACATATTTATATCATTTTATTTATCGTAATTTTGTTTATTTATTTTGATACAAATTTACATTATTTTATATGTATTTTGTATGTATATTCAATACTTATTTATATCATTTTATTTGTGTTTTGTATATATATTTTACAGAAATTTAATTATTTTATGGGTATTCGTATATATATTTTGTAAAATATACCTTATTATATATTTATTTTGCATATCTATTTCAATACAAATTTACATTATTGTATGTGTATTTTGTATATTTATTTTAATACAAATTTTACATTATTTATTATTTTTATATATATTTATTTTTATACAAATTTACGTTATTTTATGTGCATTTTTTACATATTTTTTCATGTAAATTTACATTATCTTATTGATACTTTGTTTATATATTTTGATACGAATTTACATTATTTTAGGTGTATTTGTATATATTTTTATACACATTTGCCTTATTTAATGTATATTTTGTATATATATTTTCAAACAAATTTACGCTATTTTATGTGTATTTGTATATATATTTTTATACAAATTTACAATTATTTTATGTGTATTTTGTATTTATATGTATTTTCCTACAAATTTACATTCTTTTATGTGTTTTGTTCATTTTATTTTCATACAAATTTACATAATTTTATGTGTATTTTGTATATATATTTTCTACAAATTTTATTTATTTTATTTGTATTTTATTTATATTTTCATAAATTTACATTATTTTATTGTGTGTATATATTTTGATACAAATTTACATTATTTTATGTTTATTTTGCATATTATTTTTCATAAAATGACGTTATTGTATTGTGTGTATTTGTATATGATTTGATACAAATTTACATTATTTTATGTTTATTTTGCATATCTATTTCAATATAAATTTACCTTATTGTATGTGTATTTTGTATTTTATTTTAATACAAATTTAATTATTTATGTGTACTTTGTATACATTTTCTTAAACGTATTTACTTATTTTTAATGTATTTTGTATATATATTTATAGTAATCTACGTTATTTTATGTATTGGTATTTATATTTTCAGCTAAATTTACATTGTTTTATGTATTTAGCATATCTATTTCAATATAAATCTACCTTATTGTATGTGCATTTTGTATATTTATTGTAATATTGTAATGAAATTTAAAAAAATTTTTATTATTTTGGTATATATATAATATGTGTATTTGTATATGTTTTCATACAAATTTACATTATTTATGTTATTTTGTTTATTTATTTTGAATACAAATGAAAATAGATATACAAAATATACATAAACTAAATTTGTATTGAAATATATATACAAAATACATAAAATAATGTAAATTAGTATCAAAATATTTTAACAGATGCGCATAAAATAACGTAAATTTGTTTTAAAATATACAAAATATACATTAAATAATGTAAATATGTATAACAAAATATATACAAAACACAAATAGAATAATGTAAAATCGTATCAAAATAAATACACAGAATATTAATAAAACAATGTAAATTTGTATGAAAATAAAGATGCAAAATACCCATTAAATAACGCATTTTATAAATATATATATACCAAAATACACATGAAAAATTAATTTGTATTTAAATAAATATACAAATACACATACAATAAGGTAAATCTGTATTGAAATAGATATGCAAAATACATATAAACAATGTAAATTTGTTTCAAAATATATATACGAATACACATAAAATAACGTAGATCTGTATAAAAATATATATACAAAATACACATAAATGAAGTAAATACGTATAAGAAAATGTATACAAAATACACATAAAATATGTAAATTGTATCAAAATAAATAAACAAAATACCAATAAAAGAATGTGTATGTAAATATAAATATACAAAAATACATTAAATAACGTAAATTTGTATAAAACTATATACAAAATACACAGAAGTAATTAAATTGGTATGAAAATAGATATACAAAATACAGATAAAATAAGCTAAATTTGAATTGAAATACATAAAATAATGTAGATTTGTATCAAAATATTTATAAAATACCAGAAAATAACGCATTTTTTTATTTATAAAAATATATATACCAAAAATCAAAAATCAAAAACTAAGTTTTTATTAAAATAAATATACAAAAAACACATACAATAAGGTAAATTTGTATTGAAATAGATATGCAAAATACATTTAAAACAATGTAAATTTGTTTCAAAATATATATACGAAGACACATAAAATAACGTAAATTTCATAAAATATATATATATACAAATACACATAAAATGAAGTAAATACGTATAAATGTATATACAAAATACACATAAAATAATGTAAATTGTCAAAATAAATATACAAAATACCAATAAAAGAATGTGTATTTATAAATATAAATATACAAAATACATAAAATAACGTAAATTTATATAAAACATATATACACAGAGAGTTTTAATTTGTATGAAAATAGATATACAAAATAAGGTAAATTCGTTTCAAATTCAATAAACAAAATTCAGATAAAAGAACGTATATTTGTAGAAAAATAAATATACAAAATACACATTAAATAACGAAAATTTGTATGAAAATATATATAAACAAATAAATAAAATACTTCAATTTGTATAATAAATATACAAAATACCAATAAAATAACGCATTTTTTTTATAAAAATATATTTACAAAAATATACATAAAAAATTAATTTGTATTAAAATAAATATACAAAATACACATATAATAATGTAAATCTGTATTGAAATAGATATGCAAAATACATATAAAACAATGTAAATTTGTTTCAAAATATATATACGAATACACATAAAATAACGTAGATTTCTATAAAAATATATATACAAAATACACATAAAAATGAAGTAAATACGTATAAAAAAAATGTATACAAATTACACATAAAATAATGTAAATTCGTATCAAAATAAATAAACAAAATACCAAAAAAAGAATGTGTATTTGTATAAATATAATTATACAATATTCACATAAAATAACGTAAATTTGTACTAAAAAGTAATTAAATTTGTATGAAAATAGATACACAAAATACACACAAAATAAGCTAAATTTGAATTGAAATATATATATACAAAAGACATAAAATAAAGTAAATTTGTATCAAAATATTTATACAAATACACATATATTAAGGTAAATTTGTATGAAAATATATAAACAAAATACACATTAAATAATGTAAATACGTATAAAAAATATGTACAAAATACATATAATTCGTATCAAAATAAATAAACAAAATACCAATGAAATAATATAAATTTTTATGAAAAAACATATACAAATACAGAAATAATCAAGTCATTCGTATCAAAATAAATAAACAAAAACTAATTAAATAAAGTAAATTTGTATGAGAAAACATATACAAAATACACATAAAATATCGTTTTAAGTTTCTATAAAATATATGTACAAAATGCACATAAAATTAGTTTGCATAAAAATATATACAAAACACACATTAGATAATGTAAATGAGTATAAAATATATGTAAAATACCTATGAAATAATCTAAATTCGTATCGAGTTAAATTAAGAAAATAACAATAAAATAATGTAATTTTGGATGAAAATATATATAGAAAACACACATAAAATAACCTAAATACAAATACAAATATACACATTAAATAATTTAAAATTGAATGAAATAAATAAATAAACATAAAATAAGGTAAATTTGTAATAAAATATATGTAAGAATACACATAAAATAATATAAATTTATATGAAAATATATATACAAATACACATAAAATAACATGAATTTGTATAAAATTTGTTTCAAAATATATACGAATACACACAATAAAATAACGTAAATTTTTATGAAAATGTATATATAAAATACACAAAATAATTTAAATACGTAGAAAAATATATATACAAAATACACATAAAATAATGTAAATTGTAAAAATTAAATAAACAAAATTCCAATAAAAGAATGTATATTTGTAGGAAAATATATATATAAAAACTAATAAAATAACTAAAATTTGTAAAAATATATACAAAATACAAAAAAATAATTTAAATTTGTTTGAATAGATATGCAAAATACACATAAAGTTAGGCAAATTTGTATTGAATATACATACAAAACTCACATAAAATAATGTAAATTTGTATGAAAATATATAACAAATACATATAAAATAACGTAAATTTGATAATATGTATACAAAATATACATTAAATATTTTAAATATGTTTAAAATATATTATATAATATCTATTTTTATTGATATTTGCGTTATTTATGTATTTTGTATATGTTTTCTCATAGAAATTTACATTATTTTATTGGTATTTTGTCTATTTATTTTGATACGAATTACATGATTATTTGTGTATTTTGTACATTTTTTATACGTATTTACATTATTTAATGTGTATTTTGTTTATATATTATTATACAAATTTACGTTATTATATGTGTATTTGTATAAGTATTTTGATACAAATTTACATTATTTTATGTATTTTGTATATATTTCAAATCAAATTTAGCTTATTTTATGAGTATTTTGTATATACACGTTCTTTTATTGTATTGTTTATTTACATTTATACATTATTTTATATGTGTATTTTGTATACATTTTTTATACGTATTTACTTAATTTTATATGTATTTTGTATATGTATTTTATAGAAATCTACGTTATTTATGTGTATTCGTATATATATTTTGAAACAAATTTATTGTTTTATATATGTATTTTTATAGAAATTTACATTATTATATGTATTCGTATATATATTTTAATACAAATTAATTTTTTATTTATATTATTATTTTCCCTATCTATTTCAATACAAATTTACCTTATTGTATGTGCATTTTGTATATTTATTTTAATACAAGTTCAAATATTTTATGTGTATTTTGGTATCAATAATTTTTATAAAAAAATGCATTATTTTATAGGTATTTTGCATCTTAATTTTCATTTTATATGTACTTTGTATATATATTTTTATACGCTCTTACATTATTTAAATTTATTTTGAAATAATATTTTTATACAAATTCATGATATTTTATGTGTATTTGTATATATATTTTCATAATTTACATTATTGTATGTGTATTTTGTACATATATTTTATTACAAATCTATTTTATGTTTATTTTGTATGTGTATTTTGTATATTTATAATTATTCAAATACACATTCTTTTATTGGTATTTTGTTTATTTATTTTAATTCGAATTTACATTATTTGATGTGTATTTTGAATACATTTTTTTATACGTATTTACTTAATTTTATGTGTATTTTGTATATATATTTTTGTAGAAATCTACGTTTTTTTATTTGTATTCGTATATATATTTTGAAACAAATTTACATTGTTTTATATGTATTTTTGCATATCTCTTTCAATACAAATTTACCTTATTGTATATGCATTTTGTATATTTATTTCAATACAAATTTAAAATTTTATGTATTTTGGTATATATATTTTATATGAAATGCGCTATTTTATGAATTTTGCATCTTTATTTTCATACAAATTTACATTATTTTATTAATATTCGGTATTTATTTTGATACGATTTTACATTATTCTATTTGTTTTTGTATATACTTTTTATACATATTTACATTATTTAATGTGTATCTTGCATATATATTTTATACAAATTTATTGTCTATTATCTATTTTTTCATACAAATACACATTCTTTTCATGATATTTTGTTTATTTATTTTGACTCGAATTTACATTATTTGATATGTATTTTGTATATATTTTATATATTTACATAATTTCATATATATTTTGTATATATATTTAATAGATATTCAAAATACACATAAAATAACAAATTTGTATCAAACTATATACAATATACAAAATACACAAAATATTTTAAATTTGTATGAAAATTGCAAAACACAAATAGAATAATGTAAAATCGTATCAAAATAAGTACACAGAATATTAATAAAATAATGTAAATTTGTATGAAAATAAAGAGGCAAAATACCCATAAAATAAAGCAATTTTTTATTTATAAAAATATATATACCAAAATACACATAAAAAAATTAGATTTGGATTAAAATAAATATATAAAAAACACAGGTAAATTTGTATTGAAATAGATACGCAAAATATAGCAATGTAAATTTGTTTCAAAATATGTATACGAATACACATAAATAACGTAGAATAAATATATATACAAAATACACATAAAATGAAATAAATACGTATAAAATATAAATAATATAAATTCGTATGAAAATAAATAAACAAAATACCAATAAAAGAATGTATTTGTATGAATATAAATATACAAAATACACATAAAATAACGTAAATATAAAACTATATACAAAATACACAGAAGTAATTAAATTTGTATGAAATATATACAAAATAATAATGATATAAGCTAAATTCTGTTTATTTATTTTAATTGAATTTACATTATTTTATGTATTTTGAATACATTTTTTTAAACTTATTTAAATAATTTTTTGTATTTTTTAAATATATTTTTATAGAAATCTACGTTATTTTATTTGTATTAGTATATATATTTATAAACAAAATTAAATTGTTTTATATGAATTTTGCATATCTCTTACAATAAATTTAATTTTATTGTATGTGCATTTTGAATATTTATTTCAATACAAATTCAAATATTTTATGTGTATTGTATATATATTTCATAAGAAATGCGTATTTATGGAATTTGCATCTTTATTTTCATACAAACTTACATTTTTTATTTTTTCATAGAAATTTACTCTATTTTATGAGCGAGTATTCGTATATATATTTTGATACAAATTTACATTATTGATGTGTATTTTGTATATCTATTTCAATACAAATTTACTTATTGTACGTGCATTTTGTATATTTATTTTAATACAAATTTAATTATTTTATATGTATTTTGTATATATATATTTTTATGCAAATTGTTATTATATGGATATTTTGCATTTTTATTTCATATAAATTTACATTATTTTATTGATATTCTGTTATTTTTTGATTCTTTATTTTATTTTGTGTATTCGTATATATTTTGATACAAATTTTATACAAATTGTTGTTATTTAATGTGTATTTGTATATATGTATTTTGATAAAAATTTATATTATTTTATTTGTATTTTTACATATATTTCATTACAAATTTACCTTATTTAATGTTTATTTTGTATATTTATATCATTCAAATTTTTAAATTATTTTATGTGTATTTTGTATGTGTATTTATATTATTTTATGAGTATTTTCTATATATTTTCATACAAATTTACATTATTTTATTGTATTTTCTTAATTTAATTGATACATTAGATTTATTTTATTTTGTATTTTGTATACATATTTTATTTTTATACATATTTTATGCAAATTTATTTGATGTGCATTTTGTACATATTATTTTCATAGAAATTTGCGTTATTTTATGTGTATTTTGTATATATTTTTTCATACTTTCATTATTTTGTTTTATTTATTTTATAACTGCATGATTATATGTGTATTTTGTACATATTTTTTTAGATTTTATTTTTTATTTCTTATTTTATTAATATTCTGTGTATTTATTTTGATACGATTTTACATTATTATATTTGTGTTTTGTACATATTTTTTTATACAAATTTACGTTATTTTAAGTGTATTTGTTTATGTATTTTCATTCAAATTTACATTATTTTATGTGAATTTTGTGTATGTATTTCAATACAAATTTACCTAATTTTATGTGTATTTTGTATATTTATTTTCATACAAATTTAAAATATTTTTGTGTATTTTTGTATATAGTTTTATACAAATTTAGGTTATTTTATGTGTATTTTGTATATCTATTTTCATACAAATACACATTCTTTTATTGATATTTTGTTTATTTATTTTGACGCGAATTTACATTATTTAATGTGAATTTTGTATATATATTTTTATACGTATTTACATCATTTCATGTGTATTTTGTATAGCTTTAAACAAATTTATATTATTTAATGTGTATTTTGTATATATATATTTATACAAATACACATTCTTTTGTTGGTATTTTGTTTATTTATTTTGATACTAATTTACATTATTTTAAGTGTATTTTGTATACATTTTTTTTTATACGTATTTACTTAATTTTATGTGTATTTTGTATATATATTTTTATAGAAATCTACCTTATTTCATGTGTATTCGTATATATATTTTGAAACAAATTTACATTGTTTAAATGCATTTCGCATATCTATTTTTGTGTATTCTGTATTTATTTTTGTTATACATAGAATAATGTAAAATCGTATCAAAATAGGTACACAGATTATCAATAAAATAATTTAAATTTGTATGAAAATAAACATGCAAAATACCCATAAGATAAAGCATATAAATTTGTATTAAAATTAATATACAAAATGCACACATACAATAAGGTAAATTTGTATTGAAAAAAAAACGCAAAATACAAATAAAACATTGTAAATTTGTTTCAAAATATATATATGAATACACATAAAATAAATTTATAGAAATATATATACAAAATACACATGAAATTATGTAACATATAAATATATATATAAAATACATATTAAGTAATGTAAATTCGTGACAAAATAAATAAACAAAATATCATGAAAAGAATGTGTATTTGTATGAAAATAAATAATAATATAATTTGTATGTAATATATATGCAAAATTAAATGTAATATATAAAAATATAAAATAATATATAATGTAATATACCAATATAAAATATTTAAATTTGTATTGAATAAATGCACAAGTAAACTTTTCAAAATATATACGAATACATAAAATAGCGTAGATTTCTATAAATATATACAAAATACACATAAAATTAGGTAAATACGTATAAAAAAATGTAAACAAAATACACATAAAATAATATAGATTCGAAACAAAATAAATAAACAAAATACCAATAAAAGAATGTGTATTTGTTCTGTGTATTTTTGTATATAGTTTTATACAAATTTACGATATTTTATATGTATTTTGTATATTTATATTTATACAAATACACATTCTTTTACTGGTATATTGTTTATTTATTTTGATACGATTTTTATGTGTATTTTGTATTCATTTTTTTATACGTATTTACTTCATTTTATGTGTATTTTGTATATATTTTTATAGAAATCAACGTTATTATATGTGTATTCGTATATATATTTTGAAACAAATTTACATTGTTTTATATGTATTTTGAATATCTATTTCAATACAAATTTACCTTACAGTATGTGCATTTTTTATATTTATTTTAACACAAATTTTAATATTTTATGTGTATTTTGGTATATATATTTTTATAAAAAATGCGTTATTTTATGGCTATTTTGCATCTTTATTTTTATGCAAATTTACATTATTTAATTAATATTCTGTGTATTTATTTTGATACGATTTTACATTATTCTATTTGTGTTTTGTATATATTTTTTTATACATATTTACATTATTTAATTAGTATTTTGTATATATATTTGATACAAATTTACGTTATTTTAAGTGTATATGTTTATATTTTCATTCAAATTTCCATTATTTTATGTGTATTTTGTATATGTATTTCAATACAAATTTACCTAATTTTATGTGTATTTTGTATATTTATTTTCATACAAATTTAAATTATTTTTGTGTATTTTTGTATATAGTTTTATACAAACTTAGGTTATTTTATGAGTATTTTGTATATCTATTTTCATACAAATACACATTCTTTTATTGATATTTTGTTTATTTATTTTGACGAGAATTTAAATTATTTAATGTGTATTTTATATATATATATATATATATATATATATATATATATATATATATATATATATATATATATATATATATATATATATATATATATATATATATATATATATATATATATATATATATATATATATATATATTTTTTTTTATACGTATTTACATCATTTCATGTGTATTTTGTATATATATTTCTATAGAAATCTACGTTATTTTATGTTTATTCGTATATAGATTTTTAAACAAATTTACGCTTTAATGTTCATTTTGTATATTTTTTCAATACAAATTTATCTTATTGTACGTGCATTTTGTATATTAATTTTAATACAAATTTAATTATTCTATGTGTTTTTTTGTATATGTATTTTTTAAAAAATATGCTTTATTTTATGGGTATTTTGCATCTTTATTTTCATACAAAATTACATTATTTTATTGATATTCTGTGTATTTATTTTGATACGATTTTACATTATTCTATGTGTATTTTGTATATATTTTTCATTTAATTTAGCTTATTTTATGTGTATTTTGTATATCTATTTATTTTAATACAAAATCAAATATTTTAAGTTTTTCCGTATATATATTTTTATAAAAATAGCGTTATTTTATGGGTATTTTGCATCTTAATTTTCATACAAATTTACATTATTTTATTAATATTTTCTGTATTTATTTTGATACGATTTTACATTATTTTATTTGTGTTTTGTATATATTTTTTTATACATATTTACATTATTTAATGTGTTTTTTGTATATATATTTGATACAAATTTACGTAATTTTAAGTCTATATGTTTATATATTTTCATTCAAATTTACATTATTTTATGTGTATTTTGTATATGTATTTCAATACAAATTTCCCTAATTTATATGTTTTTTGTATATTTATTTTCATACAAGTTTAAATTATTTTTGTGTATTTTTGTTTATAGTTTTATACAAATTTAGGTTATTTTATGTGTATTTTGTATATCTATTTTCATACAAATACACATTCTTTTCATGATATTTTGTTTATTTATTTTGACGCGAATTAACATTATTTAATGTGTATTTTGTATATATATTTTTATACGTATTTACATTATTTCAAGTGTATTTTGTATATATATTTCTATAGAAATCTGCGTTATTTTATGTGTATTCGTATATAATTTGAAACAAATTTACATTGTTTTATGTGTATTTTGCATATTTTTTCATTACAAATTTACCTTATTGTATGTGCATTTTGTATATTAATTTTAATACAAATTTGATTAATCTATGTGTATTTTTGTATATGTATTTTTATAAAAATATGCTTTATTTTATGGGTATTTTGCATCTTTATTTTCATACAAATTTACATTATTTTATTGATATTCTGTGTATTTATTTTAATATGATTTTACATTATTCTATGTGTATTTTGTATATATATTTTATATAAAATGTATTTGTTTTCATTTCATACAAATCTACATTATTTTGTGTATTTTTTTTACATCTATACACATAAAATATTTAAATTTGTTATGAAATAAATATACAGAATGCACATACAATAAGGTAAACTTCTATTGAAAGAGATATGCAAAAATACATATAAAACAATGTAAATTTGTTTCAAAATATATATACGAATACACATAAAATAACATAGATTTCTAAAAAAAATATATATACAAAATACACATAAAATTAAGTAAATACGTATAAAAAATGTAAACAAAATACACATAAAATAATGTAAATTCGAAACAAAATAAATAAACAAAATACCAATAAAAGAATGTGTATTTGTATAAATATAAATGTACAAAATACACATACAAAATAAGCATAAAATCAGGTAAATTTGTAATGAAATATATGTACAAAATACACATAAAATAATGTAAATTTATATGAAAATATATACAAATACACATAAAATAATGAATTTGTATAAAATTATATATTCAAAATAAATATTAAATATCAAATTGTATAAAATGTATATACAAGTACATATAAATAATGTAAATTGCATCAATATAAATCAACAAATACCAATTAAATAATATATATTTGAATGAAAATAGATTTACAAATACACATAACATAACTAAAAATTTGTATTGGAAATATATACAAAATACATAAAATAATTTGAGTTTGTATTAAAATAGATATTCAAAATACACATAAAACTAGGTAAATTTCTTTTGAAATATATATACAAAATAACCATTAAATATTGTAAATTTGTGTCAAAATATATAAACAAATACACATAAAATAACTTAAAATAACGTAAATATGTATCAAATATATATATAAAAACACATTAAATAATGTAAATATGTATAAAAAATATATACAAAACATAAATAAAATAATGTAAAATCGTATCAAAATAAATACAGAAAATATTAATAAAATAATGTAAATTTGTATGTAAAATTAAAATATTACCCATAAAATAACGCATTTTTTATAAAATATATATACGAAAAACATAAAATATTTGATTTTGTATTAAAATAAATAGATATACATTCTTTTTGGTATTATGTTTATTTATTGTGTTTCTAATTTACAGTATTGTATTTGTATTTTGTTTACATTTTTTTATACTTATTTACTTAATTTTATGTGTATTTTGTATATATATTTTTATAGAAATCTAAGTTATTTTATGTGTATTCGTATATATATATATATATATATATATATATATATATATATATATATATATATATATATATATATATATATATATATATATATATATATATATATATATATATATATATATATATATATATATATATATATATATATATATATATATATTTTTTTTTATATACGTATTTACATCATTTCATGTGTATTTTGTATATATATTTTTAGAGAAATCTACGTTATTTTATATGTATTCGTATATAGATTTTTAAACAAATTTACGCTTTAATGTGCATTTTGTATATTTTTTCAATACAAATTTACCTTATTATACGTGCATTTTGTATTTTAATTTTAATACAAATTTAATTATTCTATGTGTATTTTTGTATATGTATTTTTTAAAAAATATGCTTTATTTTATGGGTATTTTGCATCTTTATTTTCATACAAAATTACATTATTTTATTGATATTCTGTGTATTTATTTTGATACGATTTAATTTATTCTATGTGTATTTTGAATATATTTTTCATTTAATTTAGCTTATTTTATGTGTATTTTGTATATCTATTTATTTTAATACAAAATCAAATATTTTAAGTTTTTTCGTATATATATTTTTATAAAAATAGCGTTATTTTATGGGTATTTTGCATCTTAATTTTCATACAAATTTACATTATTTTATTAATATTTTCTGCATTTATTTTGATACGATTTTACATTATTTTATTTGTGTTTTGTATATATTTTTTTTATACATATTTACATTATTTAATGTGTTTTTTGTATATATATTTGATAAATTTACGTAATTTTAAGTCTATATGTTTATATATTTTCATTCAAATTACATTATTTTATGTGTACTTTGTATATGTATTTCAAATAAATTTCCTAATTTATATGTTTTTTGTATATTTATTTTCATACAAGTTTAAATTATTTTGTGTATTTTTGTTTATAGTTTTATCCAAATTTACCTTATTTGATGTGTATTTTGTATATTCATTTTCATACAAATACACATTCTTTTCATGATATTTTGTTTATTTATTTTGACTCGAATTAACATTATTTAATGTGTATTTTTGTATATATATTTTCATACGTATTTACATTATTTCAAGTGTATTTTGTATATATATTTTATAGAAATCTGCGTTATTTTATGTGTATTCGTATATATATTTTGAAACAAATTTACATTGTTTTATGTATTTTTGCATATTTTTCATTACAAATTTACTTATTGTATATGTGCATTTTGTATATTAATTTTAATACAAATTTGATTAATCTATGTGTATTTTTGTATATGTATTTTTATAAAATATGCTTTATTTTATGGTATTTTGCATCTTTATTTTCATACAAATTTACATTATTTTATTGATATTCTGTGTATTTATTTTAATATGATTTTACATTATTCTATGTGTATTTTGTATATATATTTTATATAAAATTTATTTGTTTTCATTTCATACAAATCTACATTATTTTGTGTATTTTTTTTACATCTATACACATAAAATATTTAAATTTGTTATGAAAAAAATATACAAAATGCACATACAATAAGGTAAACTTGTATTGAAAGAGATATGCAAAATACATATAAACAATGTAAATTTGTTTCAAAATATATATACGAATACACATAAAATAACGTAGATTTCTATAGAAATATATATACAAAATACATAAAATTAAGTAAATACGTATAAAAATATAAACAAAATACACATAAAATAATGTAAATTCGAATCAAAATAAATAAACAAAATACCAATAAAAGAGTGTGTATTTGTATAAATATAAATGTACAAGATACACATACAAAAAAACAAAATAAGGTAAATTTGTAATGAAATATATGTACAAAATACACATAAAATAATGTAAATTTATATGAAAATATATATACAAATACACATAAAATACCATGAATTTGTATAAAATTATATATTCAAAATAAATATTAAATAATGTAAATGCGTATAAAAATATATATAAAGTACATATAAAATAATGTAAATTCGTATCAATATAAATCAACAAAATACCAATAAAATAATATATATTTGAATGAAAATAGATTTACAAAATACACATAACATAACTAAAATTTGTATTGAAATATATACAAAAAATACATAAAAATAATTTGAGTTTGTATGAAAATATATATTCAAAATACATATAAAACTAGGTAAATTTTTGAATATATATATAAATACCCATAAAATATTGTAAATTTGTGTCAAAATATAAACAAATACACATAAATAACTTTAAATAACGTAAATATGTATCAAATATATATACAAAAACACATTAAATAATGTAAATATATAAAAAAATATATAAAACATAATAAATAATGTAAATCGTATCAAAATAAATACAGAAAATATTAATAAAATAATGTAAATTTGTATGAAATTAAGATGTAAAATACCCATAAAATAACGCATTTTTATAAAAAAATATATATACGAAAAACATAAAATATTTGATTTTGTATTAAAATAAATAGATATACATTCTTTTTATTGGTATTTTGTTTATTTATTTTGTTTTGAATTTACATTATTTTATGTGTATTTTGTATATACATTTTTTATACGTATTTACTTAATTTTATGTGTATTTGTATATATATTTTTATAGAAATTTACGTTATTTTATGTGTATTCGTATATATATTTTTGAAACAAATTTACATTGTTTTATATGTACTTTGCATATATCTCTTTCAATAGAAGTTTACCTTTTATTGTATGTGCATTTTGTATATTTATTTCATTTTATACAAATTTAATTATTTTATGTGTATTTTGGTATTTATATTTTTATAAAAATATGCTTTAATTTATGGGTATTTTGCATCTTTATTTTCATACAAATTTACGTTATTTTATTAATATTCTGCTGTATTTATTTTGATACGATTTTACATTATTCGATTTGTTATTTTGTATATATTTTATACATATTTACAATATTTTATGGGTATTTTGTATATATTTTTCAAAGAAATTACCTAGTTTTATTGTGTTTTTTTATCAATTTTCATTCAACTCACATTATTTTTAAATGTATTTTGCATATATATTACATACAAATTTTAGTTATTATGTATTTTGTAAATTTATTTTCATTCAAATATATATTATTTTTCATTAGTATTTTGTTTATTTATATTGTCACGAATTTACATTATTTTATATGTACTTTATATATATTTTTATACGCATTTACATAATTTAATTAATTTATTTTGAGTATATAATTTTATAGAAATTCATGGTATTTTATGTGTATTTGTATATATATTTTATATTAATTTACATTATTTTATTTGTATTTTGTATATTTTTTTTACAAATCTACCTTATTTTATGTTTATTTTGTATGTGTATTTTATATATTTATTTTAATACAAATTTAATTATTCTATTGGTATTTTTGTATTTATTTAAAAAATTTACATTATTTTATGAGTATTTTGTATCTTTTTTCATACAAATTAAAATTATTTTATTGATATTCTGTGTATATATTTTGAAATCTACGATTTTACATTATTCTATGTATAACAAAAATAAATACAGAATACAAAAATAGATATGCAAAATTTATAAACAATGTAAATTTGTTTCAAAACATATATACAATACAAATTTGAAATAAGGTAGATTTTGTATATTTATATACAAAATAAATTTAAATATTTTATGTATTATATATAAAATTTATATAAAAAAAACATTAAATAATGTAAATTATATACAAAATAAATAAACAAAATATAAAGAATTTCAATTTGTATGAAATATATATATACAAAATACACATATAATTAGCTAAATTTGTATTTAAATACATGTACAAAATACATAAAATAATGTAAATTTGTATACAAAATGATAAATTACATAAAATTCATGTCAAAATAAATAAACAAAATATCATTAAAAGAATGTATTTGTATGAAAATAGATATACAAAATACACATAAAATATAACCTAAATTTGTATAAAACTATATACAAAATACACAAAATAATTTAAACTTGTATGAAAATAAATATACAAAAAACATATAAATTAGGTAAATTTGTATTGAAATACATATACAAAATACACATAAAATAATGTAAATTTGAATGTAAATATATAAACATAGACTTAAAATAACGTAAATTTGTATCAAATATATACACAAAACACATTAAATAATGTAAATATGTATAAAAAATATATACAAAACACAAATATAATAATGTAAAATCGTATCAAAATAAATACAGAAAATATTAATAAAATAATGTAAATTTGTATGAAAATAAGATGCAAAATACCCATAAAATAATGCATTTTTTATAAAATATATATACGAAAAACATAAAATATTTGATTTTGTATTAAAATAATAGATATACAAAATACTATAAATAAGCTAAATTTGAATTGAAATATATATAAAATACATAAAATAATGTAAATTTGTATCAAAATATTTATACAAATACACATATAATAACGTAAATTTGTATAAAATAAATAAACAAATACATTAAATAATGTAAATACGTATAAAAAATGTAAAAAATAATAATAATCATGTAAATTCGTATCAAAATAAAAAGACAAAATACCAATAAAATAATGTAAATTTCTATGAGAACAGATACAAATACACATAATAATACATATATCAAAAATATATATAATATAATATATTTTATATATTTAAAATATTTAATGTATATTTTGTATATATATTTTATCCAAATTTACGTGATTTTATATGTATTTGTTTATATTTTCATACAAATTTACATTATTTTATGTGAGTTTTGTATATGTATTTCAATACAAATTTGCCTAACTTTATGTGTATTTTGTATATCTATTTTCAAACAAATTTAAATTATTTTGTGTATTTTGTATATATTTTTATACAAATTCTAGTTATTTTATTTGTTTTTGTATATATATATTTTCCTACAAATATACATTCTTTTATTGGAATTTTGTGTATTTAATTTTTTACGAATTTACATTATTTTATGTGTATTTTGTATATATATTTTCACTTATTTAAACTATTTTATGTATTTTATATATACATTTTCATAAAATTTACGTTATTTTATTGTGTGTATTCGTATATTTTGAAACATTTTATACAAATTCATGTTATTTTATGTATTTGTATATATTTTCATACAAATTTATATTATTTTATGTGTATTCTTACATATATTTTATTACAAATTTACCTTATTTTATGTTTATTTTGTATATTTATTTCATTCAATTTGAAATTATTTAATGTGTATATTTGTATTTGTATTTAGGTTATTTTATGTGTGTTTTCTATATATATTTTCATCCAAAATTACATTATTTTATTGTTATTTTCTTAATTTAACTCGATACGAATTTAGATTATTTCATAGGTATTTTGTATACATATTTTATACTTTACATTATCTAATGTGTGTTTAGTATATATTTTTTATACAAACTAATTTTATGTGCATTTTTGTACATCTATTTTTATAGAAACTTAATGCGTTATTTTATGTGTATTTTGTATATGTTTTCTCATACAAATTTACATTATTTAATTAGTTTTTTGTTTATTAATTTTCATACGAATAACTTGATTATTGGTGTATTTTGTAAATATCTTTTTATACGTATTTACATTACTTAATGTGTATTTTCTTTATATATTTTTTTTTTTACAAATTTACGTTATTATATGTGTATTTGTTAAAAATATTTTGAAACGAATTTACTTTATTTTATGGATTTTGTATATATTTCAATTCAAATTTAGCTTATTTTGTGTGTATTTTATATCTATTTTCATGCAAATTTAATTACTTGTGTATTTTGCATATAGTTTTATACAAATTTACGTTATTTTATGTGCATTTTGTATATTTATATTTATACAAATACATATCTCTTATTGGTATTTTGTTTATTTATATTTATACGAATTTATATTATTTATGTATTTTGTATACATTTTTGATTCGTATTTACTTAATTTTATTTGTATTTTGTATATATATTTATAGAAATTCACGTTATTTTATGTGTATTCGTATATATATTTTGAAACAAATTTACATTGTTTTATATGTTTTTGCATATCTATTTCAATAAATTTCATTTTTTGTATGTGCATTTTGTATATTTATTTTAATACAAATTCAAATATTTTATGTGTATTTTGGTATATATAATTTTATAAAATGCGTTATTTTATAGGTATTTTGCATCTTAGTTTTCATACAAATGTACATTATTTTATTAATATTCTGTGTATATATTTTGATACGATTTTATATTATACTATTTGTGTTTTGTATATATTTTTATACATATTTCATTATTTAAGTATTTTTTATATATCTTATATACAAATTAACGTCATTTTAAGTGTATTTGTTTATATAATTTCATTCAAATTTACATTATTTTAAGTGTATTTTATATGTATTTCAATACAAATTTATTTAATTTTCTGTGTATTTGTATATTTATTTTCATACAAATTTAAATTATTTTGTGTTTTTTTGTATATACATATAGAGTAAATTTCTATGAAAATATATATTCAAAATACATAAAATTATGTAAATAAGTATAAAATATATATATCAAATACACCCAAAAAATGAAAATTGTATCAAAATAAATAAACAAAATTCTGATAAAAGAACGTATATTTAGGAAAATAAATATTCAAAATACACATAAAATTAGGAAAATTTGAATAAAATATATACAAAAACAAAAAATAAATTTCAATTTGTATGAAAATAGATATACAAAATACACATATAATTAGTTAAATTTGTATTTAAATACATGTACAAAATACACATAAAATAATGTAAATTTGTGAGAAATGAAAACAAATTCACATAAAATAACGTACATTTGTATAAAATAGATATACAAAATATACATAGAATAATGTAAAATCGTATCAAAATAAATACTCAGAATGTCAATAAAATAATGTAATTTTGTATGAAAATAAAGAGGCAAAATACCCATAAAATAAAGCATATTTTTTTTAAAAATATATATACAAGAATACACATAGAATAATTAAATTTGTATTTAAATTAATATACAAAATGCACGTACAATAAGGGAAATTTGTATTGAAAAATGTACAAAATGCACATAAAACAATGTATATTTGTTTCAAAATATATATACGAATACACATAAAATAACGTATATTTCTATAGAAATATATATAAAAAATACACATGAAATGACGTAAATACGTACAAAAAATATATATACACAATACACATTAAATAATATAAATTCGCATCAAAATAAATAAACAAAATATCAATAAAAGAATGTGTATTTGTATGAAAATAGATATACAAATACACATAAAATATTGTAAATTTATATAAAACTCTATTAAAAAAATACACAAAAATAATTTAAATTTGTATAAAAATATATATACAAAATACACATAAAACTAGTTAAATTTCTATTGAAATACATATACAAAATACACATAAAATAATGTAAATTTGAATGAAAATATATAAACAAATACACTTAAAATAACGTAAATTTGTATGAAATATATATAGAAAATACACATTAAATAATGTAAATATGTATAAAAAAATATATACAAAACACAAATAGAATAAAATAGTATCAAAATAAATACACAGAATATTAATAAAATAATGTAAATTTGTATGAAATAAAGACGCAAAATACCCATAAAACAACGCATTTTTATGAAAATATATATACCAAAATACACATAAAATATTTAAATTTGTACAATAAATATACAAAATGCACACAATAAGGTAAATTTGTATTGAAATAGATATGCAAAAATACATATAAACAATGTAAATTTGTTTCAAAATATATATGAATACACATAAAATAACGTAGATTTTATAAAATATATATACAAAATACATAAAATGAAGTAAATACGTATAAGAAAATGTATACAAATACACATAAATAATGTAAACTCGTATCAAAATAAATAAACTAAATGCCAATAAAAGAATGTTTACTTGTATAAATATAATACAAAAATATAAAATAACGTAAATTGTATAAACTATATACAAAATAAATAAATAATTAAATTTGAATGAAAATAGATATACAAAACACACATAAAATAAGTTAAATTTGAATTGAAATAAATATAGAAAATAATAATGTAAATTTGTATTAAAATATATTCAAATACACATATATTAAAATTAATATACAAAATGCGTATATAATAAGGTAAATTTGTATTGAAAAAATATGCAACATACACGTTTACTCATACAAATTTATATTATTTTATTGGTATTTTGTTTATTTATTTTGATACGAATTACATGATTATATGTGTATTTTGTACATATTTTTTGATACGTATTTACATTATTTAATGTGTATTTTGTTTATATATTTTCATACAAATTTACGTTATTATATGTGTATTTGTATAAATATTTTGATACAAATTTACTTTATTTCATGTATTTTGTATATATATTTCAATTCAAATTTAGCTTATTTTGTGTGTATTTTGTATATATTTTCATACAAATTTAATTACTTCTGTGTATTTTTGTATATAGTTTTATATAAATTTACGTTATTTTATGTGTATTTTGTATATTTATATTTATACAAATACACATTCTTTTATTGCTATTTTGTTTATTTATTTTGATACGAATTTACATTATTTTATGTGTATTTTGTATACATTTTTTTATACGTATTTACTTCATTTTGTGTATTTTGTATATATATTTTTATAGAAATCTACGTTATTATATGTGTATTCGTATATATATTTTGAAACAAATTTACATTGTTTTATATGTATTTTGCATATCTATTTCAATACAAATTTACCTTATTGTATGTGTTTTTTGTATATTTATTTTAATACAAATTTAATTTTTTGATGTGTATTTTGGTATATATATTTAAAAAAAAAATGCGTTATTTTATGGGTATTTTGCTTCTTTATTTTCATACAAATTTACATTATTTTATTAATATTCTGTGTATTTATTTTGATACGATTTTACATTATTCTATTTGTGTTTTGTACATATTTTTTTATACAAATTTACGTTATTTTAAGTGTATTTGTTTATGTATTTTCATTCAAATTTACATTATTTTATGTGTATTTTGTGTATGTATTTCAATACAAATTTACCTAATTTTATGTGTATTTTGTATATTTATTTTCATACAAATTTAAAATATTTTGTGTATTTTTGTATATAGTTTGATACAAATTTAGGTTATTTTATGTGTATTTTGTATATCTATTTTCATACAAATACACATTCTTTTATTGATATTTTGTTTATTTATTTTGACGCGAATTTTATGTGAATTTGTTATCATTTCATACAAATTTACATTATTTTATGTGTATTTTGTACATGTATTTAAATACAAATTTAATTAATTATATGTGTATTTTGTATATTCATTTTCATACAAATTGAAATTTATATTTTTGTTTTTTTGTATATTTTTATTCAAATTTTCGTAATCTTATAAAAATATATATACCAAAATACACATAAAATATTTAAATTTGCATTGAAATAAATATACAAAATGCACATACAATAAGGTAAATTTGTATTGAAAGAGATATGCAAAAATACATATAAAAGAATGTAAATGTGTTTCAAAATATATATACGAATACAAATAAAAAAACGTAGATTTCTATAAAAATATATACAAAATATACATAAATTAAGTAAATACGTATAAAAAATGTATACAAAATACACATAAAATAATGTAAATTCGAATTAAAATAAATAAACAAAATACCAATAAAAGAATGTGTATTTGGATAAATATAAATATACAAAATACACATACAAAATAAACATAAAATAAGGTAGATTTGTAAAAATATATGTACAAATACATAAAATAATGTAATTTATATAAAATATATATAAATACACATAAAATATGAATTTGTATAAAATATATATTCAAAATAAATATTAAATAATGTAAAAGCGTATAAAATATATAAAAATACAGATACAAAAATACACATCGAATAATTAAATTTGTTTTAAAATTAATATACAAAATGCGTATATAATAAGGTAAATTTGTATTGAAAGAATATGCAACATACACGTTTACTCATACAAATTTACATTATTTTATTGCTATTTTTGTTTATTTATTTTGATACGAATTACATGATTATATGTGTATTTTGTACACATTTTCTTTATTCGTATTTACATTATTTAATGTGTATTTTGTTTATATATTTTCATACAAATTTACGTTTGTATATGTGTATTTGTATAAATATTTTGATACAAATTTACTTTATTTCATGTATTTTGTATATATATTTCAATTCAAATTTAGCTTATTTTGTGTGTATTTTGTATATATTTTCATACAAATTTAATTACTTCTGTGTATTTTTTATAGTTTTATATAAATTTACGTTATTTTATGTGTATTTTGTATATTTATATTTATACAAATGCACATTCTTTTATTAGTATTTTGTTTATTTATTTTGATACGAATTTACATTATTTTATGTGTATTTTGTATACATTTTTTTACACGTATTTACTTTATTTTATGTGTATTTTGTATATATATTTTTATAGAAATCTACGTTATTTTATGTGTATTCGTATATATATTTTGAAACAAATTTACATTGTTTTATATGTATTTTGCATATCTATTTCAATACAAATTTACCTTATTGTATGTGTATTTTGTATATTTATTTTATTACAAATTTAAGTTTTTTATGTATTTTTTGGTATATAAATTAAAAAAAAAAATGCGTTATTTTATTGGTATTTTGCTGCTTTATTTTCATACAAATTTACATTATTTTATTAATATTCTGTGTATTTATTTTGATTCGATTTTACATTATTCTATTTGTGTTTTGTACATATTTTTTTATACAAATTTACGTTATTTTAAGTGTATTTGTTTATGTATTTTCGTTGAAATTTACATTATTTTTGTGTATTTTGTGTATGTATTTCAATACAAATTTACCTAATTTTATGTGTATTTTGTATATTTATTTTCATACAAATTTAAAATATTTTTGTGTCTTTTTGTATATAGTTTGATACAAATTTAGGTTATTTTATGTGTATTTTGTATATCTATTTTCATAGAAATACACACTCTTTTATTGATATTTTATTTATTTATTCTGACGCGAATTTACTTTATTTAATGTGTATTTTGTATATATTTTTAAACGTATTTACATCATTTCATATGTATTTTGTATAGTTTTAAACAAATTTATATTATTTAATGTGTATTTTGTATATATATATTTATACAAATACACATTCTTTTATTGGTATTTTGTTTATTTATTTTGATACTAATTTACATTATTTTATGTGTATTTTGTATACATTTTTTATACGTATTTACTTAATTTTATGTGTATTTTGTATATATTTTTTTTTATAGAAATCAACCTTATTTCATGTGTATTCATATATATTTTTTGAAACAAATTTACATTGTTTATATGTATTTTGCATATCTATTTTTGTGTATGTATTTATTTTTGTTATACATAGAATAATGTAAAATCGTATCAAAATAAGTACACAGAATATCAATAAAATAATTTAAATTTGTATGAAAATAAAGATGCAAAATACCCATAAGATAAAGCATATTTTTTTTTAAATACATATACAAAAATACACATAGAATAATTAAATTTGTATTAAAATTAATATACAAAATGCACACATCCAATAAGGTAAATTTGTATTGAAAAAAAAAACGCAAAATACAAATAAAACAGTGTAAATTTGTTTCAAAATATATATACGAATACACATAAAATAACGTAGATTTCTATAGAAATATATATACAAAATACACATGAAATTATGTAAATACGTATAAAATATATATATAAAATACATATTAAGTAATGTAAATTCGTGACAAAATAAATAAACAAAATATCATGATGTATTTGTATGAAAATAAATAATAGATAATAAATTTGTATGTAATATATATGCAAGATACATTTAAATAATGTAAATATGTATAAAAGAAAATATATACAAAAAACAAATAGAATAATGTAAAATCGTATCAAAATAAATACACCGAATATTAATAAAATAATGTAAATTTGTATGAAAATAAAGATGCAAAATTCCCATCAAATAGCGCATTTCTTATAAAAATATATATACCAAAATACACATAAAATATTTAAATTTGTATTGAAATAAATATACAAAATGCACATACAATAAGGTAAACTTCTATTCAAAGAAATATGCAAAAATACATATAAAACAATGTAAATTTGTTTCAAAATATATATACGAATACACATTAAATAACGTAGATTTCTATAAAAATATATATAAAAAATACGCATAAAATTAAGTAAATACGTATAAAAAAATGTAAACAAAATACACATAAAAAAATGTAAATTCGAAACAAAATAAATAAACAAAATACCAATAAAAGAATGTATATCTATTTATTTTAATACAAAATCAAATAGTTTATGTTTTTTCGTATATATATTTTTATAAAAAATGGGTATTTTGCATCTTAATTTTCATACAAATTTACATTATTTTATTAATATTTTCTGTATTTATTTTGATACGATTTTACATTATTTTATTTATGTTTTGTATATATTTTTTTATACATATTTACATTATTTAATGTGTTTTTTGTATATATATTTGATACATATTTACGTTATTTTAAGTTATTTTATGTGTATTTGTTTATATATTTTGACACAATTTACAATATTTATTGGTATTTTGTATATATATTTCAAAAGAAATTTACCTAGTTTTATATGTATTTTGAATATCTATTTTCATACAAACTCAAATTATTTTATGTATTTTGTATATATTTCAATACAAATTTTAGTTATGTTATGTGTATTTTGTAAATATATTTTCATTTAAATATATATTATTTTATTGGTATTTTGTTGATTTATATTGATGAATTTACATTATTTTATATGTACTTTGTATATATATTTTATACGCATTAACATTATTTAATATTTATTTTGAATATATAATTTTATACAAATTCATGGTATTTTATGTGTATTTGTATATATATTTTCATAAATTAACATTATTTTATGTGTATTTTGTACATATATTTCATTACAAATTTACCTTATTTTATGTTTATTTGTATGTGTATTTTGTACATTTATATTTATACAAATACACATTCTTTATTGGTATTTTGTTTATTTATTTTATTTAGAGTTTACATTATTTTATGTATATTTTGTTTACATTTTTACGTATTTATTTATTTTATGTGTATTTTGTATATATATTTTATAGAAATTATTTTATGTATTCGTATATATTTTGAAACAAATTTACATTGTTTTATATGTATTTTTGCATATCTCTTTCAATAGAAGTTTACCTTATTGTATGTGCATTTTGTATATTTATTTCAACCCAATTTAAATATTTTGTGTGTATACATGTACAAAAAATACATAAAATAATGTAGATTTGTATGAAATGAAAACAAATACATTTTATATAAAATATATATACAAAATACACATAGAATAATGTAAAATCATATTAAAATAAATACACAGAATATCAATAAAATAATGTAAATTTGTATGAAAATAAAGATGCAAAATACCCATAAAATAAAGCATATTTATATAAAAATACATATACAAAAATACACATAGATTAATCAAATTTGTATTAAAATTAATATACAAAATGCACATACAATAAGGTAAATTTGTATTGAAAAAATATGCAAAATACACATAAAACAATGTAAATTTGTTTCAAAATATATATACGAATACACATAAAATAACGCAGATTTCTATAGAAATATATATACAAAATACACTTGAAATAATGTAAATACGTATAAAAATATATATACAAAATACACATTAAATAATGTTAATTCGTGTCAAAATAAATAAACAAAATATCATGAAAAGAATGTGTATTTGTATGAAAAAAAGATATACAAAATACACATAAAATAACCTAAATTTGTATAAAACTATAAACAAAAATACACAAAAATAATTTAAACTTGTATGAAAATAAATATACAAAAAACATATAAAATTAGGTAAATTTGTATTGAAATACATATACAAAATACACATAAAATAATGTAAATTTGAATGAAAATATATAAACATATAGACTTAAAATAACGTAAATTTGTATCAAATATATATACAAAAAACACATTAAATAATGTAAATATGTATAAAAAAATATATACTAAACACAAATAAAATAATGTAAAATCGTATCAAAATAAATACAGAAAATATTAATAAAATAATGTAAATTTGTATGAAAATTAAGATGCAAAATACCCATAAAATAACGCATTTTTTATAAAAATATATATACGAAAAAACATAAAATATTTGATTTTGTATTAAAATAAATAGATATACAAAATACACATAAAATAAGCTAAATTAAATGAAAAATATATACAAAATACACATAGAATAATGTAAAATCGTATCAAAATAAATACACAGAATATCAATAAAATAATGTAATTTTGTATGAAAATAAAGATGCAAAATACCCATAAAATAAAGCATATTTTTTTAAAAATACATATACAAAAATACTCATAGAATAATTAAATTTGTATTAAAATTAATATACAAAATGCACGTACAATAAGGTAAATTTGTATTGAAAAAATATACAAAATGCACATTAAAGCGTAAATTTGTTTAAAAATCTATATACGAATACACATAAAATAACGTAGATTTCTATAGAAATATATATACAAAATACACATGAAATGATGTAAATACGTATAAAAATATATATATACAAAATACACATTAAATAATTTAAATTCTCGTCAAAATAAATAAACAAAATATCAATAAAAGAATGTGTATTTGTATGAAAATAGATATACAAAATACTCATAAAATAACCTAAGTTTGAATAAAACTATATACAAAAATACACAAAAATAATTTAAATTTGTATGAAAATAAATATACAAAATACACATAAAATTAGGTAGATTTGTATTGAAATACATATACAAAATACATATAAAATAATGGAAATTTGAATGAAAATATATAAACATATACACTTAAAATAACGTAAATTTGTATCAAATATATATACAAAATACTAATTAAATAATGTAAATATGTATAAAAAAATATATACAAAACACAAATAGAATAATGTAAAATCGTATCAAAATAAATACCACGAATATTAATAAAATAATGTAAATTTGTATGAAAATAAAGATGCAAAATTCCCATCAAATAGCGCATTTCTTATAAAAATATATATACCAATATACACATTAAATATTTAAATTTGTATTGAAATAAATATACAAAATGCACATACAATAAAGTAAACTTCTATTGAAAGAAATATGCAAAAATACATATAAAACAATGTAAATTTGTTTCAAAATATATATACGAATACACATAAAATAACGTAGATTTCTATAAAAATATATATACAAAATAATACATAAAATTAAGTAAATACGTATAAAAAATGTAAAGAAAATACACATAAAATAATGTAAATTCGAAACAAAATAAATAAACAAAATACCAATAAAAGAATGTATATCTATTTATTTTAATACAAAATCAAATATTTTATGTTTTTTCGTATATATATTTTATAAAATGCGTTATTTTATGGGTATATTGCATCTTAATTTTCATACAAATTTACATTATTTTATTAATATTTTCTGTATTTATTTTGATACGATTTTACATTATTTTATTTATGTTTTGTATATATTTTTTATACATATTTACATTATTTAATGTGTTTTTGTATATATTTGATACATATTTACGTTATTTTGGGTTATTTTATGTGTATTTGTTTATATATTTTGACACAAATTTACAATATTTTATGGGTGTTTTGTATATATATTTCAAAAGAAATTTACCTAGTTTTATATGTATTTTGAATATCTATTTTCATACAAACTCAAATTATTTTATGTATTTTGTATATATTTCAATACAAATTTTAGTTATGATATGTATTTTGTAAATCTATTTTCATTCAAATATATATTATTTTATTGGTATTTTGTTGATTTATATTGATACGAATTTACATTATTTTATATGTACTTTGTATATATATTTTATACGCATTAACATTATTTAATATTTATTTTGAATATATAATTTTATACAAATCATGGTATTTATGTGTATTTGTATATATATTTTCATATAAATTTACATTATTTTATGTGTATTTTGTACATATATTTCATTACAAATTTACCTATTTTATGTTTATTTTGTATGTGTATTTTGTACATTTATATTTACAAATACACATTCTTTTATTATTTTGTTTATTTATTTTGTTTCGAGTTTATTATTTTATGTGTATTTTGTTTACATTTTTTATACGTATTTATTTATTTATGTATTTTGTATATATATTTTTAGAAATTCTACGTTATTTTATATGTATTCGTATATATATTTTGAAACAAATTTACATTGTTTTATATGTATTTTTGCATATCTCTTTCAATAGAAGTTTACCTTATTGTATGTGCATTTTGTATATTTATTTCAATACAAATTTAAATATTTTATGTGTATACATGTACGAAAAATACATAAAATAATGTAGATTTGTAAGAAATGAAAACAAATACATTTTATATAAAATATATATAAAAAATACACATAGAATAATGTAAAATCATATTAAAATAAATACACAGAATATCAATAAAATAATGTAAATTTGTATGAAAATAAAGATGCAAAATACCCATAAAATAAAGCATATTTATATAAAAATACATATACAAAAATACACATAGATTAATCAAATTTGTATTAAAATTAATATACAAAATGCACATACAATAAGGTAAATTTGTATTGAAAAAATATGCAAAATACACATAAAACAATGTAAATTTGTTTCAAAATATATATACGAATACACATAAAATAACGCAGATTTCTATAGAAATATATATACAAAATACACTTGAAATAATGTAAATACGTAAAAAAATATATATACAAAATACACATTATATAATGTTAATTCGTGTCAAAATAAATAAACAAAATATCATGAAAAGAATGTGTATTTGTATGAAAATAGATATACAAAATAATAATAACATAAATTTGTATAAAACTATAAAAAAAATACACAAAAATAATTTAAACTTGTATGAAAATAAATATACAAAAAACATAAAATTAGGTAAATTTGTATTGAAATACATATACAAAATACACATAAAATAATGTAAATTTGAATGAAAATATATAAACATATAGACTTAAAATAACGTAAATTTGTATCAAATATATATGCAAAAAACACATTAAATAATGTAAATATGTATAAAAAAATATATACTAAACACAAATAAAATAATGTAAAATCGTATCAAAATAAATACAGAAAATATTAATAAAATAATGTAAATTTGTATGAAAATTAAGATGCAAAATACCCATAAAATAACGCATTTTTTATAAAAATATATATACGAAAAAACATAAAATATTTGATTTTGTATTAAAATAAATATATATACAAAATAAGCTAAATTAAATGAAAAATATATAGAAAATACATATAGAATAATGTAAAATCGTATCAAAATAAATACACAGAATATCAATAAAATAATGTAATTTTGTATGAAAATAGAGATGCAAAATACCCATAAAATAAAGCATATTTTTTTAAAAATACATATACAAAAATACACATATAATAATTAAATTTGTATTAAAATTAATATACAAAATGCACGTACAATAAGGTAAATTTGTATTGAAAAAATATACAAAATGCACATTAAAGCGTAAATTTGTTTAAAAATCTATATACGAATACACATAAAATAACGAAGATTTCTATAGAAATATATATACAAAATACACATGAAATGATGTAAATACGTATA
Organism: Eriocheir sinensis; assembly: GCF_024679095.1. Classification (NCBI taxonomy): domain Eukaryota; kingdom Metazoa; phylum Arthropoda; class Malacostraca; order Decapoda; family Varunidae; genus Eriocheir; species Eriocheir sinensis. The sequence goes on from NW_026111653.1 coordinate 167,943, forward strand.
AAAATATATATATATATATATATATATATATATATATATATATATATATATATACAAAATACACATTAAATAATTTAAATTCTCTTCAAAATAAATATAGAAAATCTCTATAAAAGAATGTGTATTTGTATGAAAATAGATATACAAAATACTCATAAAATAACCTAAGTTTGTATAAAACTATATACAAAAATACACAAAAATAATTTAAATTTGTATGAAAATAAATATACAAAATACACATAAAATTAGGTAGATTTGTATTGAAATACATATACAAAATACACATAAAATAATGGAAATTTGAATGAAAATATATAAACATATACACTTAAAATAACGTAAATTTGTATCAAATATATATACAAAATACTAATTAAATAATGTAAATATGTATAAAAAATATATACAAAACACAAATAGAATAATGTAAAATCGTATCAAAATAAATACACAGAATATTAACTAAATAATGTAAATTTGTATGAAAATAAAGATGCAAAATAGCCATAAAATAACGAATTTTTTATAAAAATATATATATACCAAAATACACATAAAATATTAAAATTTGTATTAAAATAAATATAAAAAATGCACATACTGTAAGGTAAATTTGTATTGAAATAGATATGCAAAATACATATAAAACAATGTAAATTTGTTTCAAAATATATATACGAATACACATAAAATAACGTTGATTTCTATAAAATATATACAAAATACACATAAAATGAAGTAAATACGTATAAAAAAATGAATACAAAATACACATAAAAATCGTATCAAAATAAATAAACAAAATATCAGTAAAAGAATGTGTATTTGTATAAATATACAAAATACACATAAAATATCGTAAATTTGTATAAAACTATATACAAAAATACACAGAACAAATACACATTCTTTTATTGGTATTTTGTTTATTTATTTTGTTTCGAATTTATATTATTTTATGTGTATTTTGTTTACATTTTTTTATACGTATTTACCTAGTTTTATGTGTATTTTGTATATATATTTTTATAGAAATCTACGTTATTTTATGTGTATTCGTATATATATTTTGAAACAAATTTACAATTTTTTATATGTATTTTTGCATATCTCTTTCAACAGAAGTTTACCTTATTGTATGTGCATTTTGTATATTTATTTCAATACAAATTTAAATATTTTATGTGTATTTTGGTATATATATTTTTATAAGAAATGCGCTATTTGATGGGAATTTTGCATCTTTATTTTCATACAAATTTACATTATTTTATTAATATTCGGTGTATTTATTTTGATACGATTTTACATTATTCTATTTGTTTTTTGTATATATATTTTTTATACATATTTACATTATTTAATGTGTATCTTGCATATATATTACATACAAATTTATTATCTATTATTTATTTTCATACAAATACACATTCTTTTCATGATATTTTGTTTATTTATTTTGTCACGAATTTACATTACTTAATATGTATTTTATATATATATTTTTATACGTATTTACATAATTTCATGTGTATTTTGTATATATATTTCTATAGAAATCTACGTTATTTTATGTGTATTCGTATATATATTTTGAAACAAATTTACAGTTTTATTTGTATTTTGCGTTTTTTTTTTCAATACAAATTTACCTTATTGAATGAGTGCATTTTGTATATTAATTTTAATACAAATTTAATTATTCTATGTGTATTTTTGTATATGTATTTTTAAAAAAAATATGCTTTATCTTATGGGTATTTTGCATCTTTATTTTCATACAAATTTAAATTATTTTATTGATATTCTGTGTACCTATTTTGATACGATTTTACATTATTCTATGTATAACAAAATAAATACAGAATACACAAAAAAAGATATGCAAAATACATATAAACAATGTAAATTTGTTTCAAAATATATATACGAATACACATGAAATAAGGTAGATTTCTATAAAATATATATACAAAATACATATGAAATTATGTAAATACGTATAAAAATATATACAAAATACATATCAAATAATGTAAATTAGTGTCAAAATAAATAAACAAAATATCATAAAAGAATGTGTATTTGTATAAATATATATATACAAAATACACATTAAATAATATAAATTTGTTTAAACTATACAAATAAATAAATAATAATGTAAATTCGTATCAAAATAAATACACCGAATATTAATAAAATTATGTAAATTTGTATGAAAATAAAGATGCAAAATTCCCATAAAATAGCGCATTTCTTATAAAAATATATATACCAAAATACACATAAAATATTTAAATTTGCATTGAAATAAATATACAAAATGCACATACAATAAGGTAAATTTGTATTGAAAGAGATATGCAAAAATACATATAAAACAATGTAAATTTGTTTCAAAATATATATACGAATACAAATAAAAAAACGTAGATTTCTATAAAAATATATATACAAAATACACATAAAATTAAGTAAATACGCATAAAAAAATGTATACAAAATACACATAAAATAATGTAATTTCGATTTAAAATAAATGTAAATTTGAATGAAAATATAAAAACAAATACACTTAAAATAACGTAAATTTGTATAAAATATATATGCAAGATACACATTAAATAATGTAAATGTGTATAAAAAATATATACAAAAAACAAATAGAATAATGTAAAATCGTATCAAAATATATACACAGAATATCAATAAAATAATGTAAATTTGTATGAAAATAAAGATGCAAAATTCCCAAAAATTATCGCATTTTTTATAAAAATATATATACCAAAATACACATAAAATATTTAAATTTGTATTGAAATAAATATACAAAATGCATATACAGTAAGGTAAATTTGTATTAAAAGAGATATTCAAAAATACATATAAAACAATGTAAATTTGTTTCAAAATATATATACGAATACACATAAAATAAAGTAGATTTCTATAGAAATATATATACAAAAAACATATGAAATTATGTAAATACGTATAAAAATATATATACAAAATACATATCAAATAATGTAAATTCGTGTCAAAATAAATAAACAAAATATCATGTAAAGAATGTGTATTTGTATAAAAATAGATAATAGATAATAAATTTGTATAAAATATATATGCAAGATACTCATTAAATAATGTAAATATGTATAAAAAGTATATACAAAAAACAAATAGAATAATGTAAATTCGTATCAAAATAAATACACCGAATATTAATAAAATAATGTAAATTTGTATGAAAATAAAGATGCAAAATTCCCATAAAATAGCGCATTTCTTATAAAATATATATACCAAAATACACATAAAGTATTTAAATTTGTATTGAAATAAATATACAAAATGCACATACAATAAGGTAAATTTGTATTGAAAGAGATATGCAAAAATACATATAAAACAATGTAAATTTGTTTCAAAATATATATACGAATACAAATAAAAAAACGTAGATTTCTATAAAAATATATATACAAAATAAATATATATATAATAAATATATATATAAAAAAAATGTATACAAAATACACATAAAATAATGTAAATTCGATTTAAAATAAATAAACAAAATTTAGCTTATATCGTGTGTATTTTGTATATATTTTCATACAAATTTAATTACTTCTGTGTATTTTTGTATATAGTTTTATATAAATTTACGTTATTTTATGTGTATTTTGTATATTTATATTCATACAAATACACATTCTTTTATTGGTATTTTGTTTATTTATTTTCATACGAATTTATATTATTTTATGTGTATCTTGTATACATTTTTTTATACGTATTTATTTCATTTTATGTGTATTTTGTATATATATTTTTATAGAAATCTACGTTATTTTATGTGTATTCGTATACATATTTTGAAACAAATTTACATTGCTTTATATGTATTTTGCGTATCTATTTCAATACAAATTTACCTTATTGTATGTGTTTTTTATATATTTATTTTAATACAAATCTAATATTTTTATGTGTATTTTGGTATATATATTTTTATAAATAAAAAAATGCTTTATTTTATGGGTATTTTGCCTCTTTATTTTCATACAAATTTACATTATTTTATTAATATTCTGTGTATTTATTTTGATACGATTTTACATTATTCTATTTGTGTTTTGTATATATTTTTTTTTCCAAATTTACGTTATTTTAAGTGTATTTGTTTATGTATTTTCAATCAAATTTACATTATTTTATGTGTATTTTGTATATGTATTTCCATACAAATTGACCTAATTTTATGTGTATTTTGTATATTTATTTTCATACAAATTTAAAATATTTTTGTGTATTTTTGTATATAGTTTGATACAAATTTAGGTTATTTTATGTGTATTTTGAATATCTATTAAATATATATACAAAATATATATGAAATTATGTAAATACGTATAAAAATATATATACAAAATACATATCAAATAATGTAAATTCGAGTCAAAATAAATAAACAAAATATCATGAAAAGAATGTGTATTTGTATGAAAATATATAATAGATAATAAATTTGTATAAAATATATATGCAAGATACACATTAAATAATGTAAATATGTATAAAAAAAAGTATATACAAAAAACAAATAGAATAATGTAAAATCGTATCAAAATAAATACACCGAATATTAATAAAATAATGTAAATTTGTATGAAAATAAAGATGGAAAATTCGCATAAAATAGCGCATTTCATATAAAAATATATATACCAAAATACACATAAAATTTTTAAATTTGTATTGAAATAAATATACAAAATGCATATACAATAAGGTAAATTTGTATTGAAAGAGATATGCAAAAATACATATAAAACAATGTAAATTTGTTTCAAAATATATATACGAATACAAATAAAAAAACGTAGATTTCTACAAAAATATATACAAAATACACATAAAATTAAGTAAATACGTATAAAAAAATGTATTCAAAATACACATCAAATAATGTAAATTCGAATTAAAATAAATAAACATAATACCAATAAAAGAATGTGTATTTGAATAATTATAAATATACAAAATACACATACAAAATAAACATAAAATAAGGTAGATTTGTAATAAAATATATGTACAAAATACACATACAATAATGTAAATTTATATGAAAATATATATACAAATGCACATAAAATATCATGAATTTGTATAAAAAATTATATTCAAAATAAATATTAAATAATGTAAGAGCGTATAAAAATATATATACAAAGTACATATAAAATGAAAATTAAGATGCAAAATACCTATAAAATAATGCATTTTTTTAAAAAATTATTGATACCAAAATACACATAAAATATTTGAACTTGTATTAAAATAAATATACAAAATGCACATACAATAAGGTAAATTTGTATTGAAATAGATATGGAAAATACATATAAAATAATGTAAATTTGTTTCAAAATATATATACGAATACACATAAAATAACGTAGATTTCTATAAAAATACATATACAAAATACATATAAAATTAAGTAAATACGTATAAAAAAATGTATACAAAATACACATAAAATAATGTAAATTCGTATAAATGTAAATAAACAATATACCAATAAAAGAACGTGTATATACAAAATACTCATAAAATAAGCTAAATTTGATTTGAAATATATATACAAAATACATAAAATAATGTAAATTTGTATCAAAATACTTATACAAATACACATATAATAACGTAAATTTGTATAAAAATATATAAACAAAATACACATTAAATAATGTAAATACGTATAAAAAATGTACAAAATACACAAATAATCATGTAATTCGTATCAAAATAAATAGACAAAATACCAATAAAATAATGTAAATTTCTATGAGAAAACATATACAAAATACACATAAATAACGCAAATATCAATAAAAATATATATAATATAATATATTTTTAAACATATTTAAAATATTTAATGTATATTTTGTATACATATTTTATCCAAATTTACGTTATTTTATATGTATTTGTTTATATATTTTCATACAAATTTATATTATTTTATGAGTTTTGTATATGTATTTCAATACAAATTTGCCTAACTTTATGGGTATTTTGCATATCTATTTCAAACAAATTTAAATTATTTTTGTGTATTTTTGTATATATTTTTATACAAATTTTAGTTATTTTATTAGTTTTTTGTAGATATATTTTCCTACAAATATACATTCTTTTATTGGAATTTTGTTTATTTAATTTTTACGAATTTACATTATTTTATGTGTATTTTGTATATATATATTTTTCTACGTATTTAAATTATTTTATGTGTATTTTATATATACATTTTCATAAAATTTACGTTATAATATTCAGTGTATTCGTATATATTTTGAAACAAATTATATAAAAAATAATTATATATTATGTGTCTTAGTATAAATATTTTCATATAAATTTATATTATTATATGTGTATTCTTATATATTTTATTACAAATTTACCTTATTTTTATGTTTATTTTGTATATTTATTTCATTCAATTTTAAATTATTTAATGTGTATATTTGTATTTGTATTTAGGTTATTTTATGTGTGTTTTCTATATATATTTTCATCCAAAATTACATTATTTTATTGTTATTTTCTTAATTTAACTCGATACGAGTTTAGATTATTTCATAGGTATTTTGTATACATATTTTTATACTCATTTACATTATCTAATGTGTGTTTTGTATATATTTTTTTATGCAAACTAATTTTATGTGCATTTTTGTACATATATTTTTATAGAAACTTAAAACGATATTTTATGTGTATTTTGTATATGTTTTCTCATACAAATTTACTTTATTTAATTAGTTTTTTGTTTATTTATTTTGATACGAATGACTTGATTATTTGTGTATTTGTATATGTTTTTTCATAAAAATTTATATTATTTCATTGGTATTTTGTTTATTTATTTTGATACGAATTACATGATTATATGTGTATTTTGTATATATTTTTTATACGTATTTACATTATTTAATGTGTATTTTGTTTTTATATTTTCATACAAATTTACCTTAATATATGTGTATTTGTATAAATATTTTGATACAAATTTACTTTATTTTATGTATTTTGTATGTATATATTTCAATTCAAATTTAGCTTATTTGTGTGTATTTTGTATATCTATTTTCATACAAATTTAATTACTTTTGTGTATTTTTGTATATAGTTTTATACAAATTTACGTTATTTTATGTGTATATTGTATAATTATATTTATACAAATACACATCCTTTTTTTGGTATTTTGTCTATTTATTTTGATACGAATTTACATTATTTTATGTGTAATTTGTATACATTTTTTTATACGTATTTACTTCATTTTTATGTGTATTTTGTATATATATTTTTATACAAATCTACGTTATTTTATGTGTATTCGTATATATATTTTGAAACAAATTTACATTGTTTTATATGTATTTTGCATATCTATTTCAATACAGATTTACATTATTATATGTGTATTTTGTATATTTATTTTAATACAAATTAATTTTTTATGTATATTTTTGTAAATATATTTTTATAAAAAAAAGCGTTATTTTATGGGTATATTGCATCTTTATTTTCATACAAATTTACATTATTTTATTAACATTCTGTGTATTTTTTTTGATACGATTTTACATTATTCTATTTGTGTTTTGTATATATATTTTTTATACATATTTACATTATTTAATAAGTATTTTGTATATATATTTTATACAAATTTACGTTAATTTAAGTGTATTTGTTTATATATTTTCATTCAAATTTACATTATTTTATGTGTATTTTGTATATGTATTTCAATACAAACTTACCTAATTTTATGTGTATTTTGTATATTTATTTTCATACAAATTTAATTTATTTTGAGTATTTTTATATATAGTTTTATACAAATTTACGTTATTTTATGTGTATTTTATACATGTATTTTCATACAAATACACATTCTCTTATTGATATTCTTATTTATTTTGTCACGAGTTTACATTATTTAATGTGTATTTTGTATATATATTTTTATACGTATTTACATCATTTCATGTGTATTTGTATATATATTTCTATAGCTATCTACGTTATTTTAAGTGTATTCGTATATATATTTTGAAACAAATCTTCATTATTTTATATGTATTTTGTATATATATTTCATTACAAATTTGCCTTATTTTATGTTTATTTTTATATCTATTTTCATTCAAATTCAAATTATTTTATGTGTATATATTTATTTGTATATACGTTCTTTTATGTGTATTTTCTATATATATTTTCATTCAAAATTACATTATTTTATCGGTATTTTGTTCATTTTTTTCGATACGAATTTAGATTATTTCATGTGTATTTTCTATACATATACATATAGAGTAAATTTCTATGAAAATATATATTGAAAATACATATAAAATTATGTAAATAAGTATAAAAATATATATATCAAATACACCTAAAAAAATGAAAATTCAATATAAATTTACCTTATTGTATGTGCATTTTGTATATTTATTTCAATACAAATTTAAATATTTTATGTGTATTTTGGTATATATATTTTTATAAGAAATGCGCTATTTTATGGGAATTTTGCATCTTTATTTTCATACAAACTTACATTATTTTGTTTTCATAGAAATTTTTATGAGTATTCGTATATATATTTTGATACAAATTTACATTATTGATGTGTATTTTGCATATCTACTTCAATACAGATTTACCTTATTGTATGTGTATTTTGTATATTTATTTTAATACAAATTAATTTTTTTATGTGTATTTTTGTATAAATATATTTCTATAAAAAAATGCGTTATTTTATGGGTATTTTGCATCTTTATTTTCATACAAATTTACATTATTTTATTAATATTCTGTGTATTTATTTTGATACGATTTTACATTATTCTATTTGTGTTTTGTATATATTTTTTAATTCAAATTTACGTTATTTTAAGTAAAAATATATATACAAAAATACACATAAAATAATTAAATTTGCATCAAAATAAATATACAAGAGGCACATACAATAAAGAAAATTTGTATTGAAATAGATATGCGAAATACACATAAATAATGTAAATTTGTATCAAAATATATATACGAATACACATAAAATAGAGTAAATTTCTATGAAAATATATATTCAAAAGACATATAAAATTATGTAAATAAGTATAAAAATATATATATCAAATACACCTAAAATAATGAAAACTCGTATCAAAATAAATAAACAAAATTCCGATAAAAGAACGTATATTTGTAGGAAAATAAATATACAAAATTCACATAAAATTACGAAAATTTGAATAAAAATATATACTAAAATACACAAAATTAATTTCAATTTCTATGAAAATAGATATACATAATACACATGTAATTAGTTAAATTTGTATTTAAATACATGTACAAAATACACATAAAATAATGTAAATTTGTATGAAATGAAAACAAATTCACATAAAATAACGTTCATTTGTATGAAATATATATACAAAATATACATAGAATAATGAAAAATCGTATCAAAATAAATACACAGAATATCAATAAAATAATGTAAATTTGTATGAAAATAAAGATGCAAAATACCCATAAAATAAAGCATTTTTTTATGAAAATACATATACAAAATACACATAGAATAATTAAATTTGTATTAAAATTAATATACAAAATGCACGTACAATAAGGTAAATTTATATTGAAAAAATATGCAAAATGCACATAAAGCAATGTATATTTGTTTCAAAATATATATACGAATACACATAAAATAACATATATTTCCTTAGAAATATATATACAAAATACACATGAAATGACTTAAATACGTATAAAATATATATACACAATACACATTAAATAATGTGAATTCGCGTCAAAATAAATAAACAAAATATTTAAAAAATGTGTATTTGTATGAAAATAGATATACAAAATACACATCAAATAATTTAAATTTATATAAAACTCTTATTATAAAAATAAATATACCAAAATAATAAAATTATAAAATTTGTATTACAATAAATATACAAAATGCACATACAATAAGGTAGATTTATATTGAAATAGATATGCTAAATACATATAAAACAATGTAAATTTGCTTCAAAATATATATACCAATACACATAAAATAACGTAGATTACTATAAAAATATATATACAAAATACACATTAAATGAAGTAAATACGTATAAGAAAATGTATACAAAATACACATAAAATAATTACATTTGTATTAAAATAAATATACAAAATACACATACAATAAGGTAAATCTATATTGAAATAGATATGCAAAATAAACATAAAATAATGTAAATTTGTATCAAATCATATACGAATACACACAATAAAATAACGTAAATTTTTATGAAAATGTATATAAAAAATACACATAAAATAATGTAAATACGTAGAAAAATATATATACAAAATACACATAAAATTATGTAAATTCTTATGAAAATAAATGAACAAAATTCCACTAAAAGAATGTATATTTGTAGGAAAATATAAATACAAAATACAAATAAAATAACTAAAATTTGTATAAAAATATATAAAAAATACATAAAAATAATTTGAATTTGTTTGAAAATAGATATGCAAAATACACATAAAATTAGGCAAGTCTGTATTGAAATACATATACAAATTACACATAAAATATTGTAAATTTATATAAAATATATATACAAAATATACATTAAAAAATGTAAATGTGTATAAAAATATATATACAAAATACACATAGAATAATGTAAAACCGTATCAAAATAAATAAACAGAATATCAATAAAATAATGTAAATTTCTATGAAAATAAAGATGCAAAATACCCAAATAATAATGCATATTTTTACAAAAATACACATAAAATAATTAAATTTGTATTAAAATAAATATACAAAATACACATACAATATGGTAAATTTATATTGAAATAGATATGCAAAATAAACAAAAATAATGTAAATTTGTATCAAAATATATATACGAATACCCATAAAATAGAGTAAATTTCTATGAAAATATATATTCAAAACACAAATAAAATGATATAAATAAGTATAAAAATATACATATCAAATACACCTAAAATAATGTAAATTCGTATAAAAATAAATAAACAAAATTACGATAAAAGATGCAAGATACACATTAAATAATGTAAATATTTATAAAAAAAAATATATATATACAAAATAAATAGAATAATGTGAAATCGTATCAAAATAAATACACCGAATATTAATAAAATAATGAAAATTTGTATGAAAATAAAGATGCAAAATTCCCATCAAATAGCGCATTTCTTATAAAAATATATATACCAAAATACACATAAAAAATTTAAATTTGTATTGAAATAAATATACAAAATGCACATACAATAAGGTAAATTTGTATTGAAAGAGATATGCAAAAATACATATAAAACAATGTAAATTTGTTTCAAAATATATATACGAATACACATAAAATAACGTAGATTTCTATAAAAATATATATATAAAATACACATAAAATTAAGTAAATACGTATAAAATTAGATTTAAATAATAAACATAGAATATTTTAATATTGTTAAAAATAAAAATACAGAATATAAATAAAATAATGTAAATTTGTATGAAAATAAAGATGCAAAATACCCATAAAATAATGCATATTTTTATAAAAATATATAAACAAAAATACTCATAACATAAATAAATTTGTATTAAAATTGATATACAAAATGCATATACAATAAGGTAAATTTGTATTGAAAAATTATGCAAAATACACATAAAACAGTGTAAATTTCTTTCAAAATCTATATACGAATACTCATAAATCAACGTATATTTCTATAGAAATATATATACATATATATATATATATATATATATATATATATATATATATATATATATGAATGTCTATATATATATATATATATATATATATATATATATATATATATATATATATATATATATATATATATATATATATATATATATATATATATATATATATATATATATATATATATATATATATATATATAAAATACACATTAAATAATGTAAACTCGCGTCAAAGTAAATAAACAAAATATCAATAAAAGAATGTGTATTTGCATGAAAATAGATATACGATATACACATAAAATCACCTAAATTTGTATAAAACTATATACAAAAATACACAAAAACAATTTTAATTTGTATGAAAATAAATATACAAAATACACATAAAATTAGGTAAATTTGTATTGAAATACATTTACAAAATACACATAAAATAATGTAAATTTGAATGAAAATATATAAACAAATACACTTAAAATAACGTAAATTTGTATAAAATATATATAAAAAATACACATTAAATAATGTAAATATGTATAAAAGAATATATACAAAACACAAATAGAATAATATAAAATAGTATCAAAATAAATACACAGAATATTAATAAAATAATGTAAATTTGTATGAAAATTAAGATGCAAAATACCCATAAAATAACGCATTTTTTTCTAAAAATATTTATACCAAGACACATAAAATATTTGAATTTGTATTAAAATAAATATACAAAATGCACATACAATGAGGTAAAATTGTATTGAAATAGATATGCAAAATACATATAAAACCATGTAAATTTTTAAAAAATATATATATACGAATACACATAAAATAACGTAGATTTCTATGAAAATAAATATACAAAATACATAAAATGAAGTAAATACGTATAAAAAAGATATACAAAATACACATAAAATAATGTAAACTTGTATCAAAATAAATAAACAAAATACTAATAAAAGAAAATATATATATATATATATATATATATATATATATATATATATATATATATATATATATATATATATATATATATATATATATATATATATATATATATATATATATATATATATATATATATAAATTTACAAAATACAAATAAAATAACGTAAATTTATATAAAACTATATGCAAAAATACACAAAAGTAATTAAATTTGTGTGAAAATAGATATACAAGATACATGTCTATTTTGTATATTTATTTTCATACAAATTGAAATTATTTTTGTTTATTTTTTTATATATTTTCATACAAATTTTCGTTATTTAATGTGTATTTTGTATATTTATTTTTTCTACAAATATACGTACTTTTATCTGAATTTTGTTTATTGAATTTGTAACGAATTTACCTTATTTTGTATATCTATTTTCATACAAATTAAAATACTTCTGTGTATTTTTGTATATAGTTTTATATAAATTTACGTTATTTTATGTGTATTTTGTATATTTATATTTATACAAATACACATTCTTTTATTGGTATTTTGTATATTTATTTTGATACTAATTTACATTATTTTATGTGTATTTTGTATTCATGTTTTTTATACGTATTTACTTCATTTTATGTGTATTTTGTATATATATTTTTATAGAAATCTACGTTATTTTATGTGTATTCGTATATATATTTTGAAACAAATTTACATTGTTTTATATGTATTTTGCATATCTATTTCAATACAAATTTACCTTATTGAATGTGTTTTTTGTATATTTATTTTAATACAAATTTAATTTTTTGATGTGTATTTTGGTATATATATTTTTATAAATAAAAAAAATGCGTTATTTTATGGGTATATTTATAAATATTTTGATACAAATCTACATTATTTTATGTATTTTGTATATACATTTCAATTCAAATTTAGCTTATTTTATCTGTATTTTGTATATCTATTTTCATACGAATTTAATTACTTCTGTGTATTTTTGTATATAGTTTTATACAAATTTACGTTATTTTATGTGTATTTTGTATATTTATATTTATACAAATACACATTCTTTTATTGGTACTTTGTTTATTTATTTTGATACGAATTTACATTATTTTATGTGTATTTTGTATACATTTGTTTATACGTATTTACTTCTTTTTAAGTGTATTTTGTAGATATATTTTTATACAAATCTACGTTATTTTATGTGTATTCGTATATATATTTTGAAACAAATTTACATTGTTTTATATGTATTTTGCATATCTATTTCAATACAGATTTACCTTATTGTATGTGTATTTTGTATATTTATTTTAATACAAATTAATTTCTTCATGTGTATTTTGGTATATATATTTTTATAAAAAATGCGTTATTTAATGGGTATTTTGCATCTTTATTTTCATACAAATTTACATTGTTTTATTAATATTCTGTGTATTTATTTTGATACGATTTTACATTATTCTATTTGTGTTTTGTATATATTTTTTTATACAAATTTACATTATTTAATGTGTATTTTGTATATTTTAAAACAAATTTACGTTATTTTATGCGCATCTGTTAAAATATTTTGATACAAATTTACATTATTTTATATTTTGTATATATATTTCAATACAAATTTAGTTTAATTTATGTATATTTTGTATATCTATTTTCATTTGTATCAAAAAAAATAAACAAAATAGCAATAAAATAATGTAAATTTGTATGAGAAAACATATACAAATGCACATAAAATAAAGTAAATTTGCAAATTTGTATTGAAATAGATATGCAAAATACATATAAAACAATGTAAATTTGTTTCAAAATATATATACGAATACACATAAAATAACGTAGATTTCTATAAAAATATGTACAAAATACAAATAAAATGAAGTAAATACGTATAAAAAAATGAATACAAAAAATACATAAAAATCGTATCAAAATAAATAAACAAAATACCAGTAAAAGAATGTGTATTTGTATAAATATAAATATACAAAATACACATAAAATATCGTAAATTTGTATAAAACTATATACAAAAATACACAGAAGTAATTAAATTTGTATGAAAATATATATACAAAATACAGCTAAATTAAGCTAAATTTGAATTGAAATGTACATACAAAATACATAAAATAATGTAAATCTGTATCAAAATATTTATACAAATACATATAATAACGTAGATTTGTTTAAAAATATATAAACAAAATACACATTAAGTAATGTAAATACGTATAAAAAATATGTACAAAATACACATATAATCATTTAATTCGTATCAAAATAAATAAACAAAATAGCAATAAAATAATGTAAATTTGTATGAGAAAACATATACAAATAACGCAAATTTCTATAAAAATATATGTACAAAAATGCACAGAAAATAAAGTAAATTTGCAAAAAATTATATATACAAAACACACACTAAATAATGTAAATGCGTACATAAAATAACCTAAATTTGTATAAAACAATATACGAAAATACACAAAAATAATTTAAATTTGTTTGAAAAGAAATATACAAAATACACATAAAATTAGGTAAATTTGTATTGAAATACATATACAAAATACACATCAAATAATGTAAATATGAATGAAAATATATAAACAAATACACTTAAAATAACGTAAATTTGTATAAAATATATATGCAAGATACACATTAAATAATGTAAATGTGTATAAAAAATTTATATACAAAAAACAAATAGAATAATGTAAAATCGTATCAAAATAAATACACAGAATATTAATAAAATAATGTAAATTTGTATGAAAATAAAGATACAAAATACCCAAAATTATCGCATTTTTTATAAAAATATATTTACCAAAATACACATACATAAAATATTTAAATTTGTATTGAAATAAATATACAAAATGCATATACAGTAAGGTAAATTTGTATTGAAAGAGATATTCAAAAATACATATAAAACAATGTAAATTTGTTTCAAAATATATATACGAATACACATAAAATAAAGTAGATTTCTATAGAAATATATATACAAAATACATATGAAATTATATAAATACGCATAAAAATATATATACAAAATACATATCAAATAATGTAAATTCGTGTCAAAATAAATAAACAAAATATCATGAAAAGAATGTGTATTTGTATGAAAATAGATAATAGATAATAAATTTGTATAAAATATATATGCAAGATACACATTAAATAATGTAAATATGTATAAAAAAGTATATACAAAAAACAAATAGAATAATGTAACATCGTATCAAAATAAATACACCGAATATTAATAAAATAATGTAAATTTGTATGAAAATAAAGATGCAAAATTCCCATAAAATAGCGCATTTCTTATAAAAATATATATACCAAAATACACATAAAATATTTGAATTTGCATTGAAATAAATCTACAAAATGCACATACAATAAGGTAAATTTGTCTTGAAAGAGATATGCAAAAATACATATAAAACAATGTAAATTTGTTTCAAAATATATATTCGAATACAAATAAAAAAACGTAGATTTCTATAAAAATATATATACAAAATACACATAAAATTAAGTAAATACGTATAAAAAAATGTATACAAAATACACATAAAATAATGTATTTTCGAATTAAAATAAATGTAAATTTGAATGAAAATATAAAAACAAATACACTTAAAACAACGTAAATTTGTATAAAATATATAAAATAATGTAAATGTGTATAAAAAAATATATACAAAAAACAAATAGAATAATGTAAAATCGTATCAAAATAAATACACAGAATATCAATAAAATAATGTAAATTTGTATGAAAATAAAGATGCAAAATTCCCAAAAATTATCGCATTTTTTATAAAAATATATATACCAAAATACACATAAAATATTTAAATTTGTATTGAAATAAATATACAAAATGCATATACAGTAAGGTAAATTTGTATTAAAAGAGATATTCAAAAATACATATAAAACAATGTAAATTTGTTTCAAAATATATATACGAATACACATAAAATAAAGTAGATTTCCCTAGAAATATATATACAAAATACATATGAAATTATGTAAATACGTATAAAATATATATACAAAATACATATCAAATAATGTAAATTCGTGTCAAAATAAATAAACAAAATATCATGAAAAGAATGTGTATTTGTATAAAAATAGATAATAGATAATAAATTTGTATAAAATATATATGCAAGATACTCATTAAATAATGTAAATATGTATAAAAAAGTATATACAAAAAACAAATAGAATAATGTAAATTCGTATCAAAATAAATACACCGAATATTAATAAAAAATGTAAATTTGTATGAAAATAAAGATGCAAAATTCCCATAAAATAGCGCATTTCTTATAAAAATATATATACTAAAATACACATAATATATTTAAATTTGTATTGAAATAAATATACAAAATGCACATACAATAAGGTAAATTTGTATTGAAAGAGATATGCAAAAATACATATAAAACAATGTAAATTTGTTTCAAAATATATATACGAATACAAATAAAAAAACGTAGATTTCTATAAAAATATATATACAAAATACACATAAAATTAAGTAAATACGTATAAAAAAATGTGTATTTGTAAAATTATAAATATACAAAATACACATAAAATATCGTAAATTTGTATAAAACTGTATACAAAAATACACAGAAGTAATTAAATTTGTATGAAAATATATATACAAAATACAGCTAAAATAAGCAAAATTTGAATTGAAATGTACATACAAAATACATAAAATAATGTAAATCTGTATCAAAATATTTATACAAATACATATAATAACGTAGATTTGTTTAAAAATATGTAAACAAAACACACATTAAGTAATGTAAATACGTATAAAAAATATGTACAAAATACACATATAATCATGTAACTCGTATCAAAATTAATAAACAAAATAGCAATAAAATAATGTAAATTTGTATCAGAAAACATATACAAATAACGCAAATTTCTATAAAAATATATGTACAAAAATGCACATAAAATAAAGTAAATATATATATATATATATATATATATATATATATATATATATATATATATATATATATATAGATATATATATATATATATATATATATATATATATATATATATATATATATATATATACAAAACACACACTAAATAATGTAAATGCGTACATAAAATAACCTAATTTGTATAAAACTATATACAAAAATACACAAAAATAATTTAAATTCGTTTGAAAAGAAATATACAAAATACACATAAAAATAGGTAAATTTGTATTGAAATACATATACAAAATACACATCAAATAATGTAAATTTGAATGAAAATATATAAACAAATACACTTAAAATAACGTAAATTTGTATAAAATATATATGCAAGATACACATTAAATAATGTAAATGTTTATAAAAAAAATATATATAAAAAACAAATAGAATAATGTAAAATCGTATCAAAATAAATACACATAATATCAATAAAATAATGTAAATTTGTATGAAAATAAAGATGCAAAATTTCCAAAAATTATCGCATTTTTTATAAGAATATATTTACCAAAATACACATAAAATATTTAAATTTGTATTGAAATAAATATACAAAATGCATATACAGTAAGGTAAATTTGTATTGAAAGAGATATTCAAAAATACATATAAAACAATGTAAATCTGTTTCAAAATATATATACGAATACACATAAAATAAAGTAGATTTCTATAGAAATATATATACAAAATACATATGAAATTATGTAAATACGTATAAAAATATATATACAAAATACATATCAAATAATGTAAATTCGTGTCAAAATAAATAAACAAAATATCATGAAAAGAATGTGTATTTGTATGAAAATAGATAATAGATAACAAATTTGTATAAAATATATATGCAAGATACACATTAAATAATGTAAATATGTATAAAAAAGTATATACAAAAAACAAATAGAATAATGTAACATCGTATCAAAATAAATACACCGAATATTATTAAAATTATGTAAATTTGTATGAAAATAAAGATGCAAAATTCCCATAAAATAGCGCATTTCTTATAAAAATATATATACCAAAATACACATAAAATATTTAAATTTGCATTGAAATAAATATACAAAATGCACATACAATAAGGTAAATTTGTATTGAAAGAGATATGCAAAAATACATATAAGACAATGTAAATTTGTTTCAAAATATATATACGAATTTAAATAAAAAAAAATGGATTTCTATAAAAAATATATATACAAAATACACATAAAATTAAGTAAATACGTATAAAAAAATGTATACAAAATACACATAAAATCATGTAATTTCGAATTAAAATAAATGTAAATTTGAATGAAAATATAAAAACAAATACACTTAAAATAACGTAAATTTGTATAAAATATATATGCAAGATACACATTAAATAATGTAAATGTGTATAAAAAAATATATACAAAAAACAAATAGAATAATGTAAAATCGTATCAAAATAAATACACAGAATATCAATAAAATAATGTAAATTTGTATGAAAATAAAGATGCAAAATTCCCAAAAATTATCGCATTTTTTATAAAAATATATATACCAAAATACACATAAAATATTTAAATTTATATTGAAATAAATATACAAAATGCATATACAGTAAGGTAAATTTGTATTAAAAGAGATATTCAAAAATACATATAAAACAATGTAAATTTGTTTCAAAATATATATTCGAATACACATAAAATAAAGTAGATTTCTATAGAAATATATATACAAAATACATATGAAATTATGTAAATACGTATAAAAATATATATACAAAATACATATCAAATAATGTAAATTCGTGTCAAAATAAATAAACAAAATATCATGAAAAGAATGTGTATTTGTATAAAAATAGATAATAGATAATAAATTTGTATAAAACATATATGCGAGATACTCATTAAATAATGTAAATATGTATAAAAAAGTGTATATAAAAAACAAATAGAATAATGTAAATTCGTATCAAAATAAATACACCGAATATTAATAAAATAATGTAAATTTGTATGAAAATAAAGATGAAAAATTCCCATAAAATAGCGCATTTCTTATAAAAATATATATATACCAAAATACACATAAAATATTTAAATTTGTATTGAAATAAATATACAAAATGCACATACAATAAGGTAAATTTGTATTGAAAGAGATATGCAAAAATACATATAAAACAATGTAAATTTGTTCCAAATATATATACGAATACAAATAAAAAAAAGTAGATTTCTATAAAAATATATATACAAAATACACATAAAATTAAGTAAATACGTATAAAAAAATGTATACAAAATACACATAAAATAATGTAAATACGATTTAAAATAAATAAACAAAATACCAATACAAGAATGTGTATTTGGATAAATATAAATATACAAAATACATATACAAAATAAACATAAAATAAGGTAGATTTGTAATAAAATATATGTACAAAATACACATAAAATAATGTAAATTTATATGAAAATATATATACAAATACACATAAAATACCATGAATTTGTATAAAAATATATATTCAAAATAAATATTAAATGATGGAAAAGCGTATAAAAATATATATACAAAGTACATATAAAACAATGTAAATTCGTATCAATATAAATCAACAAAACACCAATAAAATAATATATATATATATGAATGAAAATAAATTTACAAAATACACATAACATAACTAAAATATGTATTAAAATATATACAAAAATACATAGAAATAATTTGAGTTTGTATGAAAATAGATATTCAAAATACACATAAAACTAGGTAAATTTCTTTTGAAATGTATATACAAAATAGCCATAAAATATTGTAAATTTGTGTCAAAATATATAAACAAATACACATAAAATAACGTAAATTTGTATGAAAAATATATACAAAATACACATAGAATAATGTCAATTCGTATCAAAATGAATGAGCAGAATATCAATAAAATAATATATATTTGTATGAAAATAAAGATGCAAAATACCCAAAAAATAAAGCATATGTTTATAAAAATACAGATACAAAAATACACATCGAATAATTAAATTTGTATTAAAATTAATATACATAATGCGTATATAATAAGGTAAATTTGTATTGAAAAAATATGCAACATACACGTTTACTCATACAAATTTATATTATTTTATTGGTATTTTCTTTATTTATTTTGATACGAATTACATGATTATATGTGTATTTTGTACACATTTTTTTATACGTATTTACATTATTTAATGTGTATTTTGTTTATATATTTTCATACAAATTTACGTTATTATATGTGTATTTGTATAAATATTTTGATACAAATTTACTTTATTTCATGTATTTTGTATATATATTTCAATTCAAATTTAGCTTATTTTGTGTGTATTTTGTATATTTTCATACAAATTTAATTACTTCTGTGTATTTATGTATATAGTTTTATATAAATTTACGTTATTTTATGTGTATTTTGTATATTTATATTTATACAAATACACATTCTTTTATTGGTATTTTGTTTATTTATTTTGATACGAATTTACATTATTTTATGTGTATTTTGTATACATTTTTTTATACGTATTTACTTAATTTTATGTGTATTTTGTATATATTTATTTATAGAAATCTACGTTATTTTATGTGTATTCGTATACATATTTTTAAACAAATTTACATTGCTTTATATGTATTTTGCGTATCTATTTCAATACAAATTTACCTTATTGTAAGTGTTTTTTATATTATAATACAAATCTTATTTTTTTTATGTGTATTTTTGTATATATATTTTTATAAATAAAAAAATGCGTTATTTTACGGGTATTTTCCCTCTTTATTTTCATACAAATTTACATTATTTTATTAATATTCTGTGTATTTATTTTGATACGATTTTACATTATTCTATTTGTGTTTTGTATATATTTTTTTATCCAAATTTACGTTATTTTAAGTGTATTTGTTTATGTATTTTCATTCAAATTTACATTATTTTATGTGTATTTTGTATATGTATTTCCATACAAATTTACCTAATTTTATGTGTATTTTGTATATTTATTTTCATACAAATTTAAAATATTTTTGTGTATTTTTGTATATAGTTTGATACAAATTTAGGTTATTTTATATGCTTTTTGAATATCTATTAAATATATATACAAAATACATATGAAATTATGTAAATACGTATAAAAATATATATACAAAATACATATCAAATAATGTAAATTCGTGTCAAAATAAATAAACAAAATATCATGAAAAGAATGTGTATTTGTATGAAAATAGATAATAGATAATAAATTTGTATAAAATATATATGCAAGATACACATTAAATAATGTAAATATGTATAAAAAAGTATATACAAAAAACAAATAGAGTAATGTAAAATCGTATCAAAATAAATACACCGAAAATTAATCAAATAATGTAAATTTGTATGAAAATAGAGATGCAAAATTCCCATAAAATAGCGCATTTCTTATAAAAATATATATACCAAAATACACATAAAATTTTTAAATTTGTATTGAAATAAATATACAAAATGCATATACAATAAGGTAAATTTGTATTGAAAGAGATATGCAAAAATACATATAAAACAATGTAAATTTGTTTCAAAATATATATACGAATACAAATAAAAAAACGTATATTTCTATAAAAATATATATACAAAATACACATAAAATTAAGTAAATACGTATAAAAAAATGTATTCAAAATACACATAAAATAATATAAATTCGAGTTAAAATAAATAAACAAAATACCAATAAAAGAATGTGTTTTTGGATAAATATAAATATACAAAATACACATACAAAATAAACATAAAATAAGGTAGATTTGTAATAAAATATATGTACAAAATACACATACAATAATGTAAATTTATATGAAAATATATATACAAATACACATAAAATACCATGAATTTGTATAAAAATATATATTCAAAATAAATATTAAATAATGTAAGAGCGTATAAAAATATATATACAAAGTACATATAAAATGAAAATTAAGATGCAAAATACCTATAAAATAACGCATTTTTTTTTAAATTATTGATACCAAAATACACATAAAATATTTGAACTTGTATTAAAATAAATATACAAAATGCACATACAATAAGGTAAATTTGTATTGAAATAGATATGCAAAATACATATAAAATAATGTAAATTTGTTTCAAAATATATATACGAATACACATAAAATAACGTAGATTTCTATAAAAATACATATTCAAAATACACATAATATTAAGTAAATACGTATAAAAAAATGTATACAAAATACACATAAAATGATGTAAATTCGTATAAATGTAAATAAACAATATACCAATAAAAGAATGTGTATTTGTATAAATATAAATATACAAAATGCACATAAAATAACGTAGATTTATATAAAACTATATACATAAAATAACGCAAATTTCTATAAAATATATGTACAAAATAAACATAAAATAAATTTGCATAAAAATATATATACAAAACACACTTTAGATAATGTAAATGAATATAAAAATATGTATACAAAATACCTATGAAATAATCTAAATTCGTATCGAGTTAAATTAAGAAATACCAATAAAATAATGTAATTTTGGATGAAAATATATATACAAAATACACATAAAATAACCTAAATACAAATACAAGTATACACATAAAATAATTTAAAATTGAATGAAATAAATATACAAAATAAACATAAAATAAGGTAAATTTGTAATGAAATATATGAAAAAATACACATAAAATAATATAAATTTGAATGAAAATATATATACAAATACACATTAAATAACATGAATTTGTATAAAATTTGTATCAAAATATATACTTATACACACAATAAAATAACGTAATTTTTTATGAAAATGTATATACAAAATACACATAAAATAATTTAAATTCGTAGAAATATATATATACAAAAAACACATAAAATAATGTAAATTTGTATGAAAATATATAAACAAATACACATAAAATAATGTAAATTTGGATAAAATATATATACAAAATGAACATTAAACAATGTAAATATGTATAAAAAATATATATACAAAAAACAAATAGAATAATGTTAAATCGTATCAAAATAAATAAAGAGAATATCAATAAAATAATGTAAATTTGTATGAAAATAAAGATGCAAAATATCCATATAATAACGCATATTTGCATAAAAATATATATACAAAAATACATATAAAATAATTAAATTTGTATAAAAATAAATATACAAAATGCACGTACAATAAAGTAAATTTGTATTGAAATAGATATGCAAAATACACATTAATAATGTAAATTTGTATCAAAATATATATACGAATACTCATAAAATAGAGTAAATTTCTATGAAAATATACATACAAAATAGATATACAAAGTACACATATAACTAGTTAAATTTGTATTTAAATACATGTACAAAAAACACATAAAATAATGTAGATTTGTATGAAATGAAAACAAATACATTTTATATAAAATATATATACAAAATACACATAGAATAATGTAAAAACATTTCAAAATAAATACACAGAATATCAATAAAATAATGTAAATTTGTATGAAAATAA
This sequence comes from Eriocheir sinensis, assembly GCF_024679095.1. NCBI lineage: Eukaryota > Metazoa > Arthropoda > Malacostraca > Decapoda > Varunidae > Eriocheir > Eriocheir sinensis. Next base: position 192,545 of record NW_026111653.1, read on the forward strand.
AGATGCAAAATACCCATAAAATAAAGCATATTTTTACAAAAATACATATACAAAAATACACATAGATTAATCAAATTTGTATTAAAATTAATATTCAAAATGCACATACAATAAGGTAAATTTGTATTGAAAAAATATGCAAAATACACATAAAACAATGTAAATTTGTTTCAAAATATATATACGAATACACATAAAATAGCATATATTTCTATAGAAATATATATACAAAATACACATGAAATGACGTAAATACGTATAAAAATATATATACACAATACACATTAAATAATGTGAATTCGCGTCAAAATAAATAAACAAAATAAAATGTGTATTTGTATGAAAATAGATATACAAAATACACATAAAATATTTTAAATTTATATAAAACTCTTTTTATAAAAATATATATACCAAAATAATAAAATTTTAAAATTTGTATTACAATAAATATACAAAATGCACATACAATAAGGTAGATTTATATTGAAATAGATATGCTAAATACATATAAAACAATGTAAATTTGCTACAAAATATATATACCAATACACATAAAATAACGTAGATTACTATAAAAATATATATACAAAATACACATTAAATGAAGTAAATACGTATAAGAAAATGTATACAAAGTACACATAAAATAATTAAATTTGTATTAAAATAAATATACAAAATACACATACAATAAGGTAAATCTATATTGAAATAGATATGCAAAATAAACATAAAATAATGTAAATTTGTATCAAATCATATACGAATACACAAAATAAAATAACGTAAATTTTTATGAAAATGTATATAAAAAATACACATAAAATAATGTAAATACGTAGAAAAATATATATACAAAATACACATAAAATTATGTAAATTCTTATGAAAATAAATGAACAAAATTCCACTAAAAGAATGTATATTTGTAGGAAAATATAAATACAAAATACAAATAAAATAACAAAAATTTGTAAAAAAATATAAAAAATACATAAAATAATTTAAATTTGTTTGAAAATAGATATGCAAAATACACATAAAATTAGGCAAATCTGTATTGAAATACATATACAAATTACACATAAAATATTGTAAATTTGTATGAAAATATATAAACAAATACACATAAAATAGCGTAAATTTATATAAAATATATATACAAAATATACATTAAATAATGTAAATGTGTATAAAAATATATATACAAAATACACATAGAATAATGTAAAATCGTATCAAAATAAATAAACAGAATATGAATAAAATAATGTAAATTTGTATGAAAATAAAGATGCAAAATACCCAAATAATAACGCATATATTTACAAAAATACACATAAAATAATTAAATTTGTATTAAAATAAATATACAAAATACACATACAATATGGTAAATTTGTATTGAAATAGATATGCAAAATAAACATAAATAATGTAAATTTGTATCAAAAAGTATATACGAATACCCATAAAATAGAGTAAATTTCTATGAAAATATATATTCAAAACACAAATAAAATGATATAAATAAGTATAAAAATATACATATCAAATACACCTAAAATAATGTAAATTCGTATAAAAATAAATAAACAAAATTACGATAAAAGATGCAAGATACACATTAAATAATGTAAATATTTATAAAAAAAATATATACAAAAAAAAATTGAATAATGTGAAATCGTATCAAAATAAATACACCGAATATTAATAAAATAATGTAAATTTGTATGAAAATAAAGATGCAACATTCCCATCAAATAGCGCATTTCTTATAAAAATATATATACCAAAATACACATAAAATATTTAAATTTGTATTGAAATAAATATACAAAATACACATACAATAAGGTAAATTTGTATTTAAATAGGTATGCAAAATACATATAAACAATGTAAATTTGTTTCAAAATATATATACGAATACACATAAAATAAGTTAGATTTCTATAAAATATAAAAAAATAAAAATAAAATTAAGTAAATACGTATAAAAATAGACATACAAAATACACATAGAATAATGTAAAATTGTTAAAAAAAAACAGAATATAAATAAAATAATGTAAATTTGTATGAAAATAAAAATGCAAAATACCCATAAAATAAAGCATATTTTATAAAATACATATTCAAAAATACACATAGCATAATTAAATTTGTATTAAAATTAAAATACAAAATGCATATACAATAAGGTAAATTTGTATTGAAAAATATGCAAAATACACATAAAACAGTGTAAATTTATTTCAAAATCTATATACGAATACTCATAAATCAACGTAGATTTCTATAGAAATATATACAAGTATATATATATATATATATATATATATATATATATATATATATATATATATATATATATATATATATATATATATATATATATATATATATATATATATATATATATATATATATAAATATATAAATATATATATATATAAAATACACATTAAATAATGTAAACTCGCGTCAAAGTAAATAAACAAAATATCAATAAAAGAATGTATATTTGTATGAAAATAGATATACAATATACACATAAAATCACTAAAATTTGTATAAAACTATATACAAAAATACACAAAAATAATTTTAATTTGTATGAAAATAAATATACAAAATACACATAAAATTAGGTAAATTTGTATTGAAATACATTTACAAAATACACATAAAATAATGTAAATTTGAATGAAAATATATAAACAAATACACTTAAAATAACGTAAATTTGTATAAAATATATATAAAAAATACACATTAAATAATGTAAATATGTATAAAAGAATATATACAAAACACAAATAGAATAATATAAAATCGTATCAAAATAAATACACAGAATATTAATAAAATAATGTAGATTTGTATGAAAATTAAGATGCAAAATACCCATAATATAACGCATTTTTTCTAAAAATATTTATACCAAGACACACATAAAATATTTGAATTTGTATTAAAATAAATATACAAAATGCACATACAATAAGGTAAATTTTTATTGAAATAGATATGCAAAATACATATAAAACCATGTAAATTTTTAAAAAAATATATATACGAATACACATAAAATAACGTAGATTTCTATGAAAATAAATATACAAAATACACATAAAATGAAGTAAATACGTATAAAAAAAGGTATACAAAATACACATAAAATAATGTAAACTTGTATCAAAATAAATAAACAAAATACTAATAAAAGAAAGTGTATTGTATATATATAAATTTACAAAATACAAATAAAATAACGTAAAACTATATGCAAAAATACACAAAAGTAATTAAATTTGTGTGAAAATAGATATACAAAATACATGTGTATTTTGTATATTTATTTTCATACAAATTGAAATTATTTTTGTTTATTTTTTTATATATTTTCATACAAATTTTCGTTATTTAATGTGTATTTTGTATATATATTTTTTCTACAAATATACGTTCTTTTATCTGAATTTTGTTTATTGAATTTGTAACGAATTTACCTTATTTTGCATATCTATTTTCATACAAATTAAAATACTTCTGTGTATTTTTGTATATAGTTTTATATAAATTTACGTTATTTTATGTGTATTTTGTATATTTATATTTATACAAATACACATTCTTTTATTGGTATTTTGTATATTTATTTTGATACGAATTTACATTATTTTATGTGTATTTTGTATACATTTTTTTATACGTATTTACTTCATTTTATGTGTATTTTGTATATATATTTTTATAGAAATCTACGTTATTTTATGTGTATTCGTATATATATTTTGAAACAAATTTACATTGTTTTATAAGTATTTTGCATATCTATTTCAATACAAATTTACCTTATTGAATGTGTTTTTTGTATATTTATTTTAATACAAATTTAATTTTTTGATGTGTATTTTGGTATATATATTTTTATAAATAAAAAAATGCGTTATTTTATGGGTATTTTTATAAATATTTTGATACAAATCTACATTATTTTATGTATTTTGTATATACATTTCAATTCAAATTTAGCTTATTTTATCTGTATTTTGTATATCTATTTTCATACGAATTTAATAACTTCTGTGTATTTTTGTATATAGTTTTATACAAATTTACGTTATTTTATGTGTATTTTGTATATTTATATTTATACAAATACACATTCTTTTATTGGTATTTTGTTTATTAATTTTGATACGAATTTACATTATTTTATGTGTATTTTGTATACATTATCTTATACGTATTTACTTCATTTTATGTGTATTTTGTATATATATTTTTATACAAATCTACGTTATTTTATGTGTATTCGTATATATATTTTGAAACAAATTTACATTGTTTTATATGTATTTTGCATATCTATTTCAATACAGATTTACCTTATTGTATGTGTATTTTGTATATTTATTTTAATACAAATTATTTTTTCATGTGTATTTTGTATATATATTAAAAAATTCGTTATTTAATTGGTATTTTTCATCTTTATTTTCATTCAAATTTAATTTGTTTTATTAATATTCTGTGTATTTATTTTGATACGATTTTACATTATTCTATTTGTTTTTTGTATATATTTTTTTATACACATTTACATTATTTAATGTGTATCTTGCATATATATTTTATACAAATTTACGTTATTTTATGCGCATCTGTTAAAATATTTTGATACAAATTTACATTATTTTATGTATTTTGTATATATATTTCAATACAAATTTAGTTTATTTTATGAATATTTTGTATATCTATTTTCATACAAATTTAATTTATTTTGTGTATTTTATATATAGTTTTATACAAATTTACGTTATTTTATGTGTATTTTATATATGTATTTTCATACAAATACACATTCCCTTATTGATATTCTCCTTATTTATTTTGTCACGAATTTACATTATTTAATGTGTATTTTGTATATATATTTTATACGTATTTACATCATTTCATGTGTATTTTGTATATATATTTCTATAGAAATCTACGTTATTTTAAGTGTATTCGTATATATATTTTGAAACAAATCTTCATTATTTTATGTGTATTTTGTATATATATTTCATTACAAATTTGCCTTTTTTTATGTTTATTTTTATATCTATTTTCATTCAAATTCAAATTATTTTATGTGTATATATTTATTTTTATATACGTTCTTTATGTGTATTTTCTATATATATTTTCATTCAAATTACATTATTTTATCGGTATTTTGTTCATTTTTTTCGATACGAATTTAAATTATTTCATGTGTATTTTCTATACATATACATATTGAAAATACATATAAAATTATGTAAATAAGTATAAAAATTTATATATCAAATACACTCTAAAAATGAAAATTCAATATAAATTTACCTTATTGTATGTGCATTTTGTATATTTATTTCAATACAAATTTAAATATTTTATGTGTATTTTGGTATATATATTTTTATATGAAATGCGCTATTTTATGGGAATTTTGCATCTTTATTTTCGTACAAACTTACATTATTTTATTTTCATAGAAATTTACTCTATTTTATGAGTATTCGTATATATATTTTGATACAAATTTACATTATTGATGTGTATTTTGCATATCTATTTCAATACAGATTTACCTTATTGTATGTGTATTTTGTATATTTATTTTAATACATATAAATTTTTTTATGTGTATTTTTGTATAAATATATTTTTATAAAAAAATGCGTTATTTTATGGGTATTTTGCATCTTTATTTTCATACAAATTTACATTATTTTATTAATATTCTGTGTATTTATTTTGATACGATTTTACATTATTCTATTTGTGTTTTGTATATATTTTTTTATTCAAATTTACGTTATTTCAAATGTATTTGTTTATGTATTTTCATTCAAATTTACATTATTTTATGTGTATTTTGTATATGTATTTCAATACAAATTTACCTAATTTTATGTGTATTTTGTATATTTATTTTCATACAAATATAAATTATTTTTGTGTATTTTTGTATATAGTTTTATACAAATTTATGTTATCTTATGTGTATTTTGTATATATATTTTCATACAAATACACATTCTTTTATTGATATTTTGTTTATTTATTTTGACAGGAATTTACATTATTTAATGTGTATTTTGGGTATATATATATTTATACGTATTTACATCCTTTCATGTGTATTTTGTATATTTATAAAAAATGCGTTATTTTATGGGTATTTTGCATCTTTATTTTCATACAAATTTACATTATTTTATTTACATTCTATGTATTTATTATGATACGATTTACATTATTCTATTTTTGTTTTGTATATATATTTTTATACATATTTACAAAACACAAATAGAATAATGTAAATATTAATAAAATAATGTAAATTTGTATGAAAATTAAGATGCAAATACCCATAAATAACGCATTTTTTATAAAATATATATACGAAAACACATAATATATCTGATTTTGTATTAAATAAGTATACAAAATGCACATACAATAAGGTAAATTTGTATTGAAATAGATACGCAAAATACATATAAAACAATGTAAATTTGTTTCAAAATATATAAAGGAATACACCTAAAATAACGTAGATTTCTATAAAAATATATATACAAAATACACATATAATTAAGTAAATACGTATAAAAAAATGTATACAAAATACACATAAAAAAATGTAAACTCATATCAAAATAAATAAACAAAATAATAAAAGAATGTGTTTGTATAAATATAAATATAAAATACACATAAAATAACGTAAATTTATATAAAACTATGTAAAAAATACATAAAAGTAATTAAATTTGTATTAAAATAGATATACAAAATACACATAAAATAAGCTAAATTTGAATTGAAATATATATACAAAATACATAAAATAAAGTAAATTTTTTTCAAAATACTTATAAAAATACACATATAATAACGTAAATTTGTAAAAAATATATAAACAAAATACAAATTAAATAATGTAAATACGTATAAAAAATGTACAAAATACACAAACAATCATGTAATTCGTATCAAAATAAATAGACAAAATACCAATAAAATAATGTAAATTTCTATGAGAATACATATACAAATACTATAAATAACGTAAATGTCAATAAATATATATATATATATATATATATATATATATATATATATATATATATATATATATATATATATATATATATATATATATATATATATATATATATATATATATATATATATATATATATATATATATATATATATATATATATATATATATATATATATTATCCAAATTTACGTTATTTTATGTATTTGTATATATTTTAATACAAATTTACATTATTTTATGTGAGTTTTGTATATGTATTTCAATACAAATATGCCTAACTTTATGTGTATTTTGCATATCTATTTTCAAACAAATTTAAATTATTTTCGTGTATTTTTGTATATATTTTAATACAAATTTTAGTTATTTTATTTGTTTTTTGTATATATATTTTCCTACAAATATACATTCTTTTATTGGAATTTTGTGTATTTATTTTGTTACGAGTTTACATTATTTTATGTGTATTTTGTATATATATATATATATATATATATATTTCTACGTATTTAAATTATTTTATGTGTATTTTATATATACATTTTCATAAAAATTTACATTATTTTATTGTGTGTATTCGTATATATTTTGAAACAAATTTTATACAAATTCATGTTATTTTATGTGTATTTGTATATATATTTTCATACAAATTTATATTATTTTATGTGTATTTTTACATATATTTTATTACAAATTTACCTTATTTTATGTTTATTTTGTATATTTATTTCATTCAATTTTAAATTATTTAATGTGTTTATTTGTATTTGTATTTAGGTTATTTTATGTGTGTTTTATATATATTTTCATCCAAAATTACATTAATTTATTGTTATTTTCTTAATTTAACTCGATACGAATTTAGATTATTTTATAGGTATTTTGTATACATATTTTATACTCATTTTCATTATCTAATGTGTGTTTTGTATATATATTATTTATGCAAAATAATTTTATCTGCATATTAGTACATATAAATATATAGAAATTTGCGTTATTTTATGTGTATTTTGTATATGTTTTCTCATACAAATTGACATTATTTAATTAGTTTTTTGTTTATTTATTTTGATACGAGTGACATGATTATTTGTGTATTTTGTACATATATTTTGTATACGTATTTACATTTCTTAATGTGTATTTTGTTTATATATTTTTATACAAATTTACGTTATCATATGTGTATTTGTTAAAAATATTTTGAAACAAATTTACTTTATTTTATGTATTTTGTATATATATTTTAATTCAAATTTAGCTTATTTTGTGTATTTTGTATATCTATTTTCATACAAATTTAATTACTTCTGTGTATTTTGTATATAGTTTTATACAAATTTACGTTATTTTATGTGCATTTTGTATATTTATATTTATACAAATACACATTCTTTTATTGGTATTTTGTTTATTTATATTTATACGAATTTACATTATTTTATGTGTATTTTGTGTACTTTTTCTATTCGTATTTACTTAATTTTATGTGTATCTAGTATATATATTTTTATAGAAATCTACGTTATTATATGAGTATTCGTATATATATATTTTGAGACAAATTTACATTGTTTTATATGTATTTTGCATATCTATTTCAATACAAATTTACCTTATTGTATGTGCATTTTGTATATTTATTTTAATACAAATTCAAATATTTTGTGTATTTTAGTATATATAATTTTAAAAAAATGCGTTATTTTATAGGTATTTTGCATCTTAGTTTTCATATAAATTTACATTATTTTATTAATATTCTGTGTATATATTTTGATACGATTTTATATTATACTATTTGTGTTTTGTATATATTTTTTTATACATATTTTCATAATTTAATGTGTATTTCTTATATATATTTTATACAAATTTACGTTATTTTAAGTGTATTTCTTTATATAATTTCATTCAAATTTACATTATTTTAAATGTATTTTGTATATGTATTTCAATACAAATTTACCTAATTTTATGTGTATTTTGTATATTTATTTTATACAAATTTAAATTATTTTTGTGTTTTTTTGTATATAGTTTTATACAAATTTAGGTTATTTTATGTGAATTTTCGATATCTAGTTTTATATAAATACACATTCTTTTATTGATATTTTGTTTATTTATTTTGACGCGAGTTTACATTATTTAATGGCTTCCTACAAATGAATAGACCATTTATTATTATTATTTTTTTTTTTTGCTATTTTGTTTATTCATTTTGATACGAATTACATGATTATATGTGTATTTTGTACATATTTTTTATACGTGTTTACATTATTTAATGTGTATTTTGTTTATATATTTTTAAACAAATTAACGTTATTAAAAGTGTATTTGTGTAAATATTTTGATACAAATTTACATTATTTTATGTATTTTGTATATACATTTCAATTCAAATTTAGCTTATTTTATTTTTATTTTGTATATATATTTTCATACAAATTTAATTACTTCTGTGTATTTTTGTATATAGTTTAATACAAATTTACGTTATTTTATGTGTATTTTGTATATTTATATCTATACAAATACACATTCTTTTATTGGTATTTTGTTTATTTATTTTGATACGAATTTACATTATTTTATGTGTATTTTGTATACATTTGTTTATACGTATTTACTTCTTTTTATGTGTATTTTGTATATATTTTTATAGAAATCTACGTTATTTTGTGTGTATTCGTATATATATTTTGAAACAAATTTACATTGTTTTATATGTATTTTGCATATCTATTTCAATACAAATTTACCTTATTGTATGTGCATTTTGTATATTTATTTTAATACAAATTCAAATATTTTATGTGTATTTTGGTATATATATTTTTATAAAAAAATGCGTTTCTTTATGGGTATTTTACATCTTAATTTACATACAAATTTACATTATTTTATTAAGATTCTGTGTATTTATTTTGATACTATTTTACATTATTCTATTTGTGTTTTGTATATATATTTTTTTATACATATTTACATAATTTAATGTGTATTTTTTATATATATTTTATACAAATTTACGTAATTTTAGGTGTATTTTTTATATATTTTCATTCAAATTTAAATATTATTTTATGTGTATTTTGTATATGTATTTCAATACAAATCTATCTAATTTTATGTATAATTTGAACATGTATTTAAATACAAATTTATTTAATTATATGAGTATTTTGTATATCTATTTTCATACAAATTGAAATTAATTTTGTGTATTTTTGTATATATTTTTATACAAATATATTTTGTATATTTTTTTTCCTACATATATACGTTCTTTTATCGTTGTTTTGTTTATTTATTTTTATACGAATTTACATTATTTTAGGTGTATTTGATATGTATATTTTTATACTTATTTATATCATTTTATTTGTGTTTTGAATATATATTTTCATAGAAATTTACTCTATTTTATGGGTATTCGTATATATATTTTGATACAAATTTACATTATTTATGTTTATTTTATATATCTATTTCAATACAAATTTACCATATTGTATGTGTATTTTGTATATTTATTTTAATACAAATTTAATTATTTTATGTGTATTTTTGTAAAAATATGCGTTATTATTTGGGTATTTTGCATCTTTATTTTCATACAAATTTACTTTATTTTATTGATATTCTGTTTATTTATTTTGATACGATTTTACATTATTCTACGTGTATTTTGTATATATATTTTTATACACATTTACATTATTTAATGTATATTTTGTATATATATTTTACATAAATTTACGATATTTTATGTGTATTTGTTTATATATTTTCATACAAATTTACAATATTTTATGTGTAATTTGTATATGTATTTCAAAACAGATTTGCCTAATTTTATGTGTATTTTGCATATCTATTTTCAAATAAATTTAAATTATTTTTATGTATTTTTTATATATTTTTATACAAATTTTAGTTATTTTATTTGTATTTTGTTTTTATATTTTCCTACAAATATACATTCTTTTAGTGGAATTTTCTTCATTTATTTTCATAAGAATTTACATAATTTTATGTGTATTTTGTTTATATATTTTTCTACGTATTTACATTATTTTATGTGTATTTTTTATATATATTTTCATAAAAATTTACGTTATTTTATGGTGTGTATTCGTATATGTTTTGATTCAAATTTACATTATTTTATGTTTATTTTGCATATCTATTTCAATATAGATTTACCTTATTGTATGTGTATTTTGTACATTTATTTTAACACAAATTTAATTATTTTATGTGTACTTTGTATACATTTTCTTATACGTATTTACTTCATTTAATGTGTATTTTGTATATATATTTTTATAGTAATCTACGTTATTTTATGTGTATTGGTATATATATTTTGAAGCAAATTTACATTGTTTTATATGTATTTAGCATATCTATTTCAATATAAATCTACCTTATTGTATGTGCATTTTGTATATTTATTGTAATACAAATTTAAATATTTTATTATTTTGGTATATATATTTTAATAAAAAGAGTTTTATATAAATTTAAAATATTTTATGTGTATTTTGTATATCTATTTTCATACAAATACACATTTTTTATTGATATTTTGTTTATTTATTTTGACGCGAATTCACATTATTTAATGTGTATTGTTTATATATATTTTTATACGTATTTACGTCATTTCATGTGTATTTTGTATATATATTTCTATAGAAATATATGTTATTTTATGTGTATTCGTATATATATTTTGAAACAAATATACATTGTTTTATGTGCATTTTGCATATTTTTTCAATATAAATTTACCTTATTGTACGTGCATTTTGTATATTAATTTTAATACAAATTTAATTATTCTATGTGTATTTTTGTATATGTATTTTCATAAAAAATGCTTTATTTTATGGGTATTTTGCATCTTTATTTTCATACAAATTTACCTTATTTTATTGATATTCTGTGTATTTATTTTGATACGATTTTACATTATTCTATGTATATTTTGTATATATATTTCATACAAATGAACGTTATTTTATGTGAATTTGTTTTCATTTCATACAAATTTACATTATTTTATGTGTATTTAGTACATGTATTTAAATACAAATTTAACTAATTATATGTGTATTATGTATATCTATTTTCATACAAATTGAAATTAATTTTGTGTATTTTAGTATATATTTTTATTCAAATTTTCGTAATTTTATGTGAATTTTGTATATTTATTTTCCTACAAATATACGTTCTTTTATCGGAATTTTGTTTATTTATTTTGATACGAATTTTATTATTTTAGGTGTATTTGATATATATATTTTATACTGATTTACATAATTTTATATGTATTTTGAATATATATTTTCATAGAAATTTACTCTATTTTATGTGTATTCGTATATATATTTTGATACAAATTTACATTATTTAAGTGTATTTCGCATATCTATTTCAATACAAATTTTCTTTATTGTATGTGCCTTTTTTATATTTATTTTGATGCAAATTTAACTATTTTATGTGTATTTATGTATATATATTTTTAAACAAATATGCGTTATTATGTGGGTATTTTGCATCTTTATTTTCATACAAATTTACATTATTTTATTGATTGTCTGTTTATTTATTTTGATACGATTTTACGTTATTCTGTGTATTTTGTATATATATTTTTAGACATATTTACATTATTTAATGTATATTTTGTACATATATTTTATGGAAATTTACGTTATCTTATGTGTATTTCTTTATATATTTTCATACAAATTTACATTATTTTATGTGTATTTTGTATATGTATTTCAAAAAAAATTTGCCTAATTTCATTTGTATTTTGCATATCTATTTTCAAACAAATTTAAATTATTTTTGTGTATTTTTGTATTCTTTTTATACAAATTTTTTTAATTTTATTTGTATTTTGTATATATATTTTCCTACACATATACATTCTTTTAGAGGAAATTTTGTTTATTTATTTTGATACGAATTTACATTATTTTATGTGTATTTTGTATATATATTTTTCTATGTGTTTAAATTATTTAATGTGTATTTTGTATATATATTTTCACAAATATTTACGTAATTTTATTGTGTGTATTCGTATATATTTTGATAAAAAAAATTCATTATTTTATGTGATTTTTGCATATCTGTTTCAATAAAAATCTACCTTATTGTATGTGTATTTTGTATATTTATTTTAATCCAAATTTAATTATTTTATGTGTATTTTTGTATATTTTTTTTTTTTAAATATGAGATATTTTATGGGTATTTTGCATCTTTAATTTTATAAATTTTACATTACGTACATATCTTTTATACGTATTTACATTATTTAATGTGTATTTTGTTTATATATTTTTATACAAATTTACGTTGTTATATGTGTATTTGAATATATATTTTGATACAAATTTACATTATTTTATGTATTTTCTATATTTATTTCAATTCAAATTTAGCTTATTTTATGTGTCTTTTGAATATCTATTTTTATACAAATTCAATTATTTTTGTTTATTTTTGTATTAAGTTTTATACAATTTTACGTAATTTTATGTGAATTTTGTATATTTATATTTATGCAAGTAAACATTTTTTTATTGGCATTTAGTTTATTTATTTTGATACGAATTTACATTATTTTATGTGTATTTTGTATACATTTTCTTATACGTATTTACTTCATTTTATGTGTATTTTGTATATATATTTTATAGAAATCTAAGTTATTTTATGTGTATTCGTATGTATATTTTGAAACAAATTTACATTGTTTTATATGTATTTTGCATATCTATTTCAATACAATACAATATTTTTAAACAAATTAACGTTATTAAAAGTGTATTTGTGTAAATATTTTGATACAAATTTACATTATTTTATGTATTTTGTATATACATTTCAATTCAAATTTAGCTTATTTTATTTTTATTTTGTATATATATTTTCATACAAATTTAATTACTTCTGTGTATTTTTGTATATAGTTTAATACAAATTTACGTTATTTTATGTGTATTTTGTATATTTATATCTATACAAATACACATTCTTTTATTGGTATTTTGTTTATTTATTTTGATACGAATTTACATTATTTTATGTGTATTTTGTATACATTTGTTTATACGTATTTACTTCTTTTTATGTGTATTTTGTATATATTTTTATAGAAATCTACGTTATTTTGTGTGTATTCGTATATATATTTTGAAACAAATTTACATTGTTTTATATGTATTTTGCATATCTATTTCAATACAAATTTACCTTATTGTATGTGCATTTTGTATATTTATTTTAATACAAATTCAAATATTTTATGTGTATTTTGGTATATATATATTTTTATAAAAAAATGCGTTTCTTTATGGGTATTTTGCATCTTAATTTACATACAAATTTACATTATTTTATTAAGATTCTGTGTATTTATTTTGATACTATTTTACATTATTCTATTTGTGTTTTGTATATATATTTTTTTATACATATTTACATAATTTAACGTGTATTTTTTATATATATTTTATACAAATTTACGTAATTTTAGGTGTATTTTTTATATATTTTCATTCAAATTTAAATATTATTTTATGTGTATTTTGTATATGTATTTCAATACAAATCTATCTAATTTTATGTATAATTTGAACATGTATTTAAATACAAATTTATTTAATTATATGAGTATTTTGTATATCTATTTTCATACAAATTGAAATTAATTTTGTGTATTTTGTATATATTTTATACAAATATATTTTGTATATTTTTTCCTACATATATACGTTCTTTTATCGTTGTTTTGTTTATTTATTTTATACGAATTTACATTATTTTAGGTGTATTTGATATGTATATTTTTATACTTATTTATATCATTTTATTTGTGTTTTGAATATATATTTTCATAGAAATTTACTCTATTTTATGGGTATTCGTATATATATTTTGATACAAATTTACATTATTTATGTTTATTTTATATATCTATTTCAATACAAATTTACCATATTGTATGTGTATTTTGTATATTTATTTTAATACAAATTTAATTATTTTATGTGTATTTTTGTAAAAATATGCGTTATTATTTGGGTATTTTGCATCTTTATTTTCATACAAATTTACTTTATTTTATTGATATTCTGTTTATTTATTTTGATACGATTTTACATTATTCTACGTGTATTTTGTATATATATTTTTATACACATTTACATTATTTAATGTATATTTTGTATATATATTTTACATAAATTTACGATATTTTATGTGTATTTGTTTATATATTTTCATACAAATTTACAATATTTTATGTGTAATTTGTATATGTATTTCAAAACAGATTTGCCTAATTTTATGTGTATTTTGCATATCTATTTTCAAATAAATTTAAATTATTTTATGTATTTTTATATATTTTATACAAATTTTAGTTATTTTATTTGTATTTTGTTTTATATTTTCCTACAAATATACATTCTTTTAGTGGAATTTTCTTCATTTATTTTCATAAGAATTTACATAATTTTATGTGTATTTTGTTTATATATTTTTCTACGTATTTACATTATTTTATGTGTATTTTTTATATATATTTTCATAAAAATTTACGTTATTTTATGGTGTGTATTCGTATATGTTTTGATTCAAATTTACATTATTTTATGTTTATTTTGCATATCTATTTCAATATAGATTTACCTTATTGTATGTGTATTTTGTACATTTATTTTAACACAAATTTAATTATTTTATATGTACTTTGTATACATTTTCTTATACGTATTTACTTCATTTAATGTGTATTTTGTATATATTTTTTTTATAGTAATCTACGTTATTTTATGTGTATTGGTATATATATTTTGAAGCAAATTTACATTGTTTTATATGTATTTAGCATATCTATTTCAATATAAATCTACCTTATTGTATGTGCATTTTGTATATTTATTGTAATACAAATTTAAATATTTTATTATTTTGGTATATATATTTTAATTAAAAGAGTTTTATATAAATTTAAAATATTTTATGTGTATTTTGTATATCTATTTTCATACAAATACACATTTTTTATTGATATTTTGTTTATTTATTTTGACGCGAATTCACATTATTTAATGTGTATTGTTTATATATATTTGTATACGTATTTACGTCATTTCATGTGTATTTTGTATATATATTTCTATAGAAATATATGTTATTTTATGTGTATTCGTATATATATTTTGAAACAAATATACATTGTTTTATGTGCATTTTGCATATTTTTTCAATATAAATTTACCTTATTGTACGTGCATTTTGTATATTAATTTTAATACAAATTTAATTATTCTATGTGTATTTTTGTATATATATTTTCATAAAAAAATGCTTTATTTTATGGGTATTTTGCATCTTTATTTTCATACAAATTTACCTTATTTTATTGATATTCTGTGTATTTATTTTGATACGATTTTACATTATTCTATGTATATTTTGTATATATATTTCATACAAATGAACGTTATTTTATGTGAATTTGTTTTCATTTCATACAAATTTACATTATTTTATGTGTATTTAGTACATGTATTTAAATACAAATTTAACTAATTATATGTGTATTATGTATATCTATTTTCATACAAATTGAAATTAATTTTGTATATTTTAGAATATATATTTATTCAAATTTTCGTAATTTTATGTGAATTTTGTATATTTATTTTCCTACAAATATACGTTCCTTTATCGGAATTTTGTTTATTTATTTTGATACGAATTTTCATTATTTTAGGTGTATTTGATATATTTATTTTTATTATTATTTATTTAATTTTATATGTATTTTGAATATATATTTTCATAGTAATTTACTCTATTTTATGTGTATTAGTATATATATTTTGATACAAATTTACATTATTTATGTGTATTTATCATATCTATTTCAATACAAATTTTATTTATTGTATGTGCCTTTTTATATTTATTTTGATGCAAATTTAACTATTTTATGTGTATTTATGTATATATATTTTAAACAAATATGCGTTATTATGTGGGTATTTTGCATCTTTATTTTCATACAAATTTACATTATTTTATTGATTGTCTGTTTATTTATTTTGATACGATTTTACGTTATTCTGTGTATTTTGTATATATATTTTAGACATATTTACATTATTTAATGTATATTTTGTACATATATTTTATGGAAATTTACGTTATCTTATGTGTATTTCTTTATATATTTTCATACAAATTTACATTATTTTATGTGTATTTTGTATATGTATTTCAAAAAAAATTTGCCTAATTTCATTTGTATTTTGCATATCTATTTTCAAACAAATTTAAATTATTTTTGTGTATTTTTGTATTCTTTTATACAATTTTTTAATTTTATTTGTATTTTGTATATATATTTTCCTACACATACATTCTTTTAGAGGAAATTTTGTTTATTTATTTTGATACAATTTACATTATTTTATGTGTATTATGTATATATATTTTTCTATGTATTTAAATTATTTAATGTGTATTTTGTATATATATTTTCATAAATATTTACGTAATTTTATTGTGTGTATTCGTATATATTTTGATAAAAAAATTTCATTATTTTATGTGATTTTTGCATATCTGTTTCAATAAAAATCTACCTTATTGTATGTGTATTTTTTATATTTATTTTAATCAAAATTTAATTATTTTATGTATTTTGTATATATTTTTTTAAATATGAGATATTTTATGGGTATTTTGCATCTTTAATTTTATAAATTTTTACATTACGTACATATCTTTTATACGTATTTACATTATTTAATGTGTATTTTGTTTATATATTTTTATACAAATTTACGTTGTTATATGTGTATTTGAATATATATTTTGATACAAATTTACATTATTTTATGTATTTTCTATATTTATTTCAATTCAAATTTAGCTTATTTTATGTGTCTTTTGAATATCTATTTTTATACAGATTCAATTATTTTTGTTTATTTTTGTATTAAGTTTTATACAATTTTACGTAATTTTATGTGAATTTTGTATATTTATATTTATGAAAGTAAACATTTTTTTATTGGCATTTAGTTTATTTATTTTGATACGAATTTACATTATTTTATGTGTATTTTGTATACATTTTCTTATACGTATTTACTTCATTTTATGTGTATTTTGTATATATATTTTATAGAAATCTAAGTTATTTTATGTGTATTCGTATGTATATTTTGAAACAAATTTACATTGTTTTATATGTATTTTGCATATCTATTTCAATACAAATTTTTTTATTGTGCATTTTGTATATTTATTGTAATACAAATTTAAATATTTTATGTGCATTTTGGTATATATATTTTCATAAAAATGCGTTGTTTTATGGGTATTTGCATCTTTTATTTTCATACAAATTTACATTATTTTATTAATATTCTGTGTATTTATTTTGATACTATTTTACATTATTCTATTTGTGTTTTGTATATATTTTTTTATACATATTTACATTATTTAATGTGTATTTTCTATATATATTTCATACAAATTTACGTTATTTTAAGTGTATTTGTTTATATATTTTTATTCAAATTTATATTATTTTATGTGTATTTTGTATATGTATTTCAATAGAAATTTACCTAATTTCATGTGTATTTTGTATATATTTTATACAAATTTAAATTATTTTTTGTGTATTTTTGTATAGAGTTTTATACAAATTTACAATATTTTATGTGTATTTTGCATATCTATTTTCATACAAATACACATTCTTTAATTGATATTTTGTTTATTTATTTTGATGCGAATTTACATTATTTAATGTGTATTGTGTATATATATTTTTATACGTATTTACGTCATTTCATGTGTATTTTGTATATACATTTCTATAGAAATATACGTTATTTTATGTGTATTCGTATAAATATTTTGTGACAAATATACATTGTTTTATGTGCATTTTGCATATTTTTTCAATACAAATTTACCTTATTGTACGTGCATTTTGTATATTAATTTTAATACAAATTTAGCTATTCTATGTGTATTTTTGTATATGTATTTTTATAAAAATATGCTTTATTTTATGGGTATTTTGCATCTTTATTTTCATACAAAATTACATTATTTTATTGATATTCTGTGTATTTATTTTGATACGATTTTACATTATTCTATGTATATTTTGTATATCTATTTTATACCAATGTACATTATTTTATGTGAACTTTGTACATGTATTTAAATACAAATTTAACTAATTATATGTGTATTTTTTATATCTATTTTCATACAAATTGAAATTAATTTTGTGTATTTTTGTATATATTTTTATTCAAATTTTCGTAATTTTATGTGTATTTTGTATATTTATTTTCCTACAAATATACGTTCTTTTATCGGAATTTTATTTATTTATTTTGATACGAATTTTCATTTTTTAGGTGTATTTGATATATATATTTTATACTCATTTACATAATTTTATATGTATTTTGAATATATATTTTCATAGAAATTTACTCTATATGTATATGTATAGAAAATACACATGAAATAATCTAAATTCGTATCGAAATAAATGAACAAAATACCGATAAAATAATGTAATTTTGAATGAAAATATATATAGAAAATACACAAAATAACGTAAATATAAATAAATATATACACATAAAATGATTTGAATTTGAATGAAAATAGATATAAAAATAAACTTAAAATAAGGTAAATTTATAATGAAATATATATACAAAATACACATAAAATAATGTAGATTTGTTTCAAATATATATACGAATACACATAAAATAACGTAGATTTCTATAGAAATATATATACAAAATACACATGAAATGTTGTAAATACGTATAAAAATATATATAGAAAATACACATTAAATAATGTAAATTCGTGTCAAAATAAATAATTAAAATATCAATAAAAGAATGTGTATTTCTATGAAAATACATATACAAAATACACATAAAATAACGTAAATTTGTATAAAACTATATATAAAAATACACAAAAATAAGTTAAATTTGTATGAAAATAAATATACAAAATACACATAAAATTAGGTAAATTTGTAAAGAAATACATATACAAAATACACATAAAATAATGTAAATTTGAATGAAAATATATAAACAAATACACTTAAATTAACATAAATTTGTATAAAATATATATAAAAAATACTCATTAAATAATGTAAATATGTATAAAAAATATATATACAAAACACAAATAGAATAATGTAAAATGGAATTAAAATAAATACACAGAATGTAAATAAAATAATGTAAATTTGTATGAAAATAAAGATGCAAAATACCCATAAAATAACGCATTTTTTATAAATATACAAAATACACATGAAAGGATGTAAATACGTATAAAAATATATATACAAAATACACATTAAATAATATAAATTCGCGTCAAAATAAATATACAAAATGTCAATAAAAGAATGTGTATTTGTATGAAAATAAATATACAAAATACACATAAGATAACATAAATTTGTATAAAACTATATACAAAAAACCACAAAAATAATTTAAATTTGTATGAAAATAAATATACAAAATACACATAAAATTAGGTAAATTTGTATTGAAATACATATACAAAATACACATAAAATACTGTAAATTTGAATGAAAATACATAAACAAATACACTTAAAATAACGTAAATTTGTATAAAAAAATATATACAAAACACAAATAGAATAATGTAAAATCGTATCAAAATAAATACACAGAATATTAATAAAATAATGTAAATTTGTATGAAAATAAAGAAGCAAAATACCCATTTAATAACGCATTTTTTTTAATATATATACAAAAATACACATAAATTTTTTATTTGTATTAAAATAAATATTCAAAAGGTAAATCTGTGTTGAAATAGATCAGCAAATTACATATAAAACAATGTAAATTTGTTTCAAAATATATATACGAATACACATAAAATAACATAGATTTGTATAAAAATATATTTACAAAATACACGAAAAAATGAAGAAAATACGTATAAAAAATGTATACAAAATACACATAAAATAATGTAAATTCGTATCAAAATAAATAAACAAAATACCAATAAAAGAATGTGTATTTGTATAAATATAAATATACAAAATACACATAAAATAACGTAAATTTGTATAAAACTATATACAAAAATACACAGAAGTAATTAAATTCGTATGAAAATAGATATACAAAATACAGATAAAATAAGCTAAATTTGAATTGAAATGTATATACAAAATACATAAAATAATGTAAATTTGTATCAAAATATTTATAAAAATACATATAATAACGTAAATTTGTTTAAAAATATATAAACAAAATACACATTAAGTAATGTAAATACGTATAAAAAATATGTACAAAATACACATATAATCATGTAATTCGTATCAAACTAAATAAACAAAATAGCAATAAAATAATGTAAATTTGTATGAAAAACATATACAAATACATATAAAATAACGCTAATTTCTATAAAATATATGTCCAAAATGAACGTAAAATAAATTAACTTTGGATAAAATATATATACAAAACACACATTAAATAATGTAAATGCGTACATAAATAACCTAAATTTGTATAAAACTATATACAAAAATACACAGAAATAATTTAAATTTGTATGAAAAGAAATTTACAAAATACACATAAAATTAGGTTAATTTCTATTGAAATACATATACAAAATACACATAAAATAATGTAAATTTGAAAGAAAATATATAAACAAATACACATATAATAACGTAAATGTGTATGAAATATATAATCAAAATACACATTAAATAATGTAAATATGTATAAAAAATATATACAAAACACAAATAGAATAATGTAAAATCGTATAAAAATATATACACAGAATATTCATAAAATAATGTAAATTTGTATGAAAATTAAGATGCAAAATACCTATAAAATAACGCATTTTATAAAATTATTGATACCAAAATACACATAAAATATTTGAATTTGTATCAAAATAAATATACAAAATGCACATACAATAAGGTAAATTTGTATTGAAATAGATATGCAAAATACATATAAAATAATGTAAATTTGTTTCAAAATATATATGCGAATACACATAAAATAACGTAGATTTCTATAAAAATACATATACAAAATACACATAAAATTAAGTAAATACGTATAAAAAATGTATACAAAATACACATAAAATAATGTAAATTCCTATAAATATAAATAAACAATATAGCAATAAAAGAATGTGTATTTGTATAAATATAAATATACAAAATGCACATAAAATAACGTTAATTTATATAAAACTATATACATAAAATAACGCAAATTTTTATAAAAATATATGTACAAAATGAACATAAAATAAATTTGCATAAAATATATATACAAAACACACATTAGATAATGTAAATGAGTATAAAAATATGTATAGAAAATACCTATGAAATAATCTAAATTCGTATCGAATTAAATTAAGAAAATACCAATATAATAATGTAGTTTTGGATGAAAATATATACACAAAATACATATAAAATAACCTAAATACAAATACAAATATACACATAAAATAATATAAAATTGAATGAAATAAATATACAAAATAAACATAAAATAAGGTAAATTTGTAATAAAATATATGAAAAAATACACATAAAATAATATAAATTTGTATGAAAATATATATACAAATACACATCAAATAACATGAATTTGTATAAAATTTGTATCAAAATATATACTTATACACACAATAAAATAACGTAATTTTTTTATGAAAATGTATATACAAAATACACATAAAATAATGTAAATTTGTATAAAAATATATAAACAAATACACATAAATTAATGTAAATTTGGATAAAATATATATACAAAATAAACCTTAAATAATGTAAATATGTATAAAAAATATATACAAAATACACATAGAATAATGTTAAGTCGTATCAAAATAAATAAAGAGAATATAAATAAAATATTGTAAATTTGTATGAAAATAAAACTGCAAAATATCCATATAATAACGCATATTTGCATAAAAATATATATACAAAAATACATATAAAATAATTAAATCTGTATTAAAATAAATATACAAAATGCACGTACAATAAAAAAAATTTGTATTGAAATAGATATGCAAAATACACATCAATAATGTAAATTTGTATCAAAATATATATACGAATACTCATAAAATAGAGAAAATTTCAAGGAAAATATACATACAAAATAGATATACAAAATACACATATAACTAGTTAAATTTGTATTTAAATACATGTACAAAAAACACATAATATAATGTAGATTTGTATGAAATGAAAACAAATACATTTTATATAAAATATATATACAAAATACACAGAATAATGTAAAATCATACCAAATAAATACACAGAATATCAATAAAATAATGTAAATTTGTATGAAAATAAAGATGCAAAATACCCATAAAATAAAGCATATTTTTATAAAAATACATACACAAAAATACACATAGATTAATCAAATTTGAATTAAAATTAATATACAAAATGCACATACAATAATGTAAATTTGTATTGAAAAAATATGCAAAATACACATAAAACAATGTAAATTTGTTTCAAAATATATATACGAATACACATAAAATAACGTAGATTTCTATAGAAATATATATACAAAATACACTTGAAATAATGTAAATACGTATAAAAATATATATATACAAAATACACATTAAATAATGTTAATTCGTGTCAAAATAAATAAAAAAATATCATGAAAAGAATGTGTATTTGTATGAAAATAGATATACAAAATACACATAAAATAACCTAAATTTGTATAAAACTATATACAAAAATAAACAAAAATAATTTAAACTTGTATGAAAATAAATATACTAAAAACATAAAATTAGGTAAATTTGTATTGAAATACATATACAAAATACACATAAAATAATGTAAATTTGAATGAAAATATATAAACATATAGACTTAAAATAACGTAAATTTGTATCAAATATATATACAAAAAACACATTAAATAATGTAAATATGTATAAAAAAATATATACAAAACACAAATAAAATAATGTAAAATCGTATCAAAATAAATACAGAAAATATTAATAAAATAATGTAAATTTGTATGAAAATTAAGATTCAAAATACCCATGTCATGTGTAATTTGTGTATTCGTATATATATTGTGAAACAAATTTACATTGTTTATATGTATTTTGCATGTCTATTTTTGTGTATTCTGTATTTATTTTTGTTATACATAGAATAATGTAAAATCGTATCAAAATAAGTACACAGAATATCAATAAAATAATTTAAATTTGTATGAAAACAAAGATGCAAAATACCCATAAGATAAAGCATATTTTTTTATAAAAATACATATACAAAAATACACATAGAATAGTTCAATTTGTATTAAAATTAATATACAAAATGCACACATACAATAAGGTAAATTTGTATTGAAAAAAAACGCAAATACAAATAAAACATTGTAAATTTGTTTCAAAATATATATACGAATACACATAAAATAACGTAGATTTCTATAGAAATATATATACAAAATACACATGAAATTATGTAAATACGTATAAAAATATATATATAAAATACAAATTAAGTAATGTAAATTCGTGTCAAAATAAATTAACAAAATATCATGAAAAGAATGTGTATTTGTATGAAAATAAATAATAGATAATAAATTTGTATGAAATATATATGCAAGATATACATTAAATAATGTAAATATGTATAAAAAAAAATATATACAAAAAACAAATAGAATAATGTAAGATCGTATCAAAATAAATACACCGAATATTAATAAAATAATGTAAATTTGTATGAAAATAAAGATGCAAAATTCCCATCAAATAGTGCATTTCTTATAAAAATATATACAAAATACACATAAAATATTTAAATTTGTATTGAAATAAATATACAAAATGCACATACAATAAGGTAAACTTCTATTGAACGAGATATGCCAAAATACATATAAAACAAATTAATTTTGTTTCAAATTATATATACGAATACACATAAAATAACGTAGATTTCTATAAAATATATATACAAAATACACATAAAATTAGGTAAATACGTATGAAAAAATGTTAACAAAATACACATAAAATAATATAAATTCGAAACAAAATAAATAAACAAAATACCAATAAAAGAATGTGTATTTGTATATATATAAATGTACAAAATACACATACAAAATAAACATAAAATAAGGTAAATTTGTAATGAAATATATGTACAAAATACACATAAAATAATGTAAATTTATATGAAAATATATATACAAATACACATAAAATACCATGAATTTGTATAAAATTATATATTCAAAATACATATTAAATAATGTAAATGCGTATAAAATATATATAAAAGTAAATATAAAAAAATGTAAAATCTTAGAAATATAAATAAAAAACATAACAATAAAATAATATATATTTGAATTAAAATAGATTTACAAAATACACATAAAATAACTAAAATTTTTATTGAAATATATAAAAAAATAAATAAAATTAATTTGTGTTTGTATGAAAACAGATATTCAAAATACACATAAAACTAGGTAAATTTCTTTTGAAATATATTTACAAAATACCCATAAAATATTGTAAATTTGTGTCAGAATATATAAACAAATATACATAAAATAACGTAAATTTGTTTGAAAATTATATACAAAATACACATAGAATAATGTCAAATCGTATCAAAATGACTGTGCTGAATATCAATAAAATAACGTAAATTTGTATGAAAATAAAGATGCCAAATACCCATAAAATAAAGCATATTTTATAAAAATACATATACAAAAATACACATAGAATAATTAAATTTGTATTAAAATTAATATACAAAATGCATATACAATAAGGTAAATTTGTATTGAAAAAATATGCAAAATACACATAAAAGTGTAAATTTGTTTAAAAATCTATATACGAATACACATAATATAACGGAGATTTCTATAGAAAGATATATACAAAATACACATGAAATGATGTAAATACGTATAAAAATATATATACAAAATACACATTAAATAATTTAAATTCTCGTCAAAATAAATAAACAAAATATTAATAAAAGAATGTGTATTTGTATGAAAATAGATATACAAAATACTCATAAAATAACCTAAGTTTGTATAAAACTATATAAAAAATACACAAAAATAATTTAAATTTGTATGAAAATAAATATACAAAATACACAAAATTATTTTGTATATCTATTTTATACAAATGTACGTTATTTTATGTGAATTTGTTTTCATTTCATACAAATTTACATTATTTTATGTGTATTTTGTACATGTATTTAAATACAAATTTAACTAATTACATATTTTTATAAAAATACATATACAAAAATACACATAGATTAATCAAATTTGTATTAAAATTAATATACAAAATGCACATACAATAAGGTAAATTTGTATTGAAAAAATATGCAAAATACACATAAAACAATGTAAATTTGTTTCAAAATATATATTCGAATACACATAAAATAACGCAGATTTCTATAGAAATATATATAGAAAATACACTTGAAATAATGTAAATACGTATAAAAATATATATACAAAATACACATTAAATAATGTTAATTCGTGACAAAATAAATAAACAAAATATCATGAAAAGAATGTGTATTTGTATGAAAATAGATATACAAAATACACATAAAATAACCTAAATTTGTATAAAACTATATACAAAAATACACAAAAATAATTTAAACTTGTATGAAAATAAATATACAAAAAACATATTAAAATAGGTAAATTTGTATTGAAATACATATACAAAATACACATAAAATAATGTAAATTTGAATGAAAATATATAAACATATAGACTTAAAATAACGTAAATTTGTATGAAATATATATACAAAAAAAACATTAAATAATGTAAATATGTATAAAAAATATATATACAAAACACAAATAAAAAAATGTAAAATCGTATCAAAATAAATACAGAAAATATTAATAAAATAATGTAAATATGTATGAAAATTAAGATGGAAAATACCCATAAAATAACGCATTTTTTATAAAAATATAAATACGAAAAAACATAAAATATTTGATTTTGGATTAAAATAAATATATATACAAAATACACATAAAATAAGCTAAATTTGAATTGAAATATATATACAAAATACATAAAATAATGTAAATTTTTATCAAAATAACTATACAAATACACATATAATAACGTAAATTTGAATAAAAATATATAAACAAAATTCACATTAAATAATGTAAATACGTATAAAAAAATGTAAAAAATACACAAATAATCATGTAATTCGTATCAAAATAAATAGACAAAATACCAATAAAATAATGTAAATTTCTATGAGAAAACATATACAAAATACACATAAATAACGCAAATATCAATAAAAATATATATAATATAATATATTTTTATACATATTTAAAATATTTAATGTATATTTTGTATATATATATTTTATCCAAATTTACGTGATTTTATATGTATTTGTTTATATATTTTCATACAAATTTACATTATTTCATGTGAGTTTTGTATGTGTATTTCAATACAAATTTGCCTAACTTTATGTGTATTTTGCATATCTATTTTCAAATTAATTTAAATTATTTTTGTGTATATTTGTATATATTTTTATACAAATTCTAGTTATTTTATTTGTTTTTTGTATATATATTTTCCTACAAATATACATTCTTTTATTGGAATTTTGTGTATTTAATTTTTTAATTATTTACATTATTTTATGTGTATTTTGTATATATATTTTTCTACGTATTTAAACTATTTTATGTGTATTTTATATATACATTTTCATAAAAATTTACGTTATTTTATTGTGTGTATTCGTATATATTTTGAAACATTTTATACAAATTCATGTTATTTTATGTGTATTTGTATATATATTTTCATACAAATTTATATTATTTTATGTGTATTCTCACATATATTTTATTACAAATTTATCTTATTTTATGTTTATTTTGTATATTTATTTCATTCAATTTTAAATTATTTAATGTGTATATTTGAATTTGTATTTAGGTTATTTTATGTGTGTTTTCTATATATATTTTCATCCAAAATTACATTATTTTATTGTTATTTTCTTAATTTAACTCGATACGAATTTAGATTATTTCATAGGTATTTTGTATATATTTACATTATCTAATGTGTGTTTTGTATATATTTTTTTATGCAAACTAATTCTATGTGCATTTTTGTACATATATTTTTATAGAAACTTAAAACGTTATTTTATGTGTTTTTTGTATATGTTTTCTCATACAAATTTACATTATTTAATTAGTTTTTTGTTTATTTATTTTGATACGAACGACTTGATTATTGGTGTATTTTGTAAATATTTTTTTTATACGTATTTACATTACTTAATGTGTATTTTCTTTATATATTTTTTTTACAAATTTACGTTATTATATGTGTATTTGTTAAAAATATTTTGAAACGAATTTACTTTATTTTATGTATTTTGTATATATATTTCAATTAAAATTTAGCTTATTTTGTGTGTATTTTGTATATCTATTTTCATACTAGTTTTATTACTTCTGTGTATTTTTGTATATAGTTTTATACAAATTTACGTTATTTTACGTGCATTTTGTATATTTATACAAATACACATTCTCTTATTGGTATTTTGTTTATTTATATTTATACGAATTTACATTATTTTATGTGTATTTTGTATACATTTTTGATTCGTATTTACTGAATTTTATTTGTATTTTGTATATATATATTTATAGAAATCTACGTTATTTTTTGTGTATTCGTATGTATATTTTGAAAAATTGAAATTGTTTTATATGTATTTTTGCATATTTCAATACAAATTTACCTTATTGTATGTGCATTTTGTATATTTATTTTAATACATATTCAAATATTTTATGTGTATTTTGGTATATATAATTTTATAAAAAATGCGTAATTTTATAGGTATTTTGCATCTTAGTTTTCATAGAAATGTACATTATTTTATTAATATTCTGTGTATATATTTTGATACGATTTTATATTATACTATTTGTGTTTTGTATATATTTTTTATACATATTTTCATTATTTAATGTGTATTTTTTATATATATTTTATACAAATTAACGTCATTTTAAGTGTATTTGTTTATATAATTTCATTCAAATTTACATTATTTTAAGTGTATTTTGTATATGTATTTCAATACAAATTTACCTAATTTTATGTGTATTTTGTATATTTATTTTCATACAAATTTAAATTATTTATGTGTTTTTTTGTAAATTTATATGAAAATATATATACAAATACAGATAAAATACCATGAATTTGTATAAAATTATATATTCAAAATAAATATGAAATAATGTAAATGCGTATAAAAATATATATAAAAAGTACATATAAAATAATGTAAATTCGTATCAATATAATTCAACAAAATACCAATAAAATAATATATATTTGAATGAAAATAGATTTACAAAATACACATAACATAACTAAAATTTGTATTGAAATATATACAAAAATACATAAAAATAATTTGAGTTTGTATGAAAATAGATATTCAAAATACACATAAAACTAGGTAAATTTCTTTTGAAATATGTATACAAAATACCCATAAAATATTGTAAATTTGTGTCAAAATATATAAACAAATACACATAAAATAATGTCAAATCGTATCAAAATGAATGAGCAGAATATCAATAAAATAACGTAAATTTGTATGAAAATAAAGATGCAAAATACCCTTAAAATAAAGCATATTTTTATAAAATACATATACAAAAATACACATAGAATAATTAAATTTGTATTAAAATTAATATACAAAATGCATATACAATAAGGTAAATTTGTATTGAAAAAATAAGCAAAATACACATAAAAGTGTAAATTTGTTTAAAAATCTATATACGAATACACATAATATAACGTAGATTTCTATAGAAATATATATACAAAATACACATGAAATGAAGTAAATACGTATAAAAATATATATACAAAATACACATTAAATAATTTAAATTCTCGTCAAAATAAATAAACAAAATATCAATAAAAGAATGTGTATTTGTATGAAAATAGATATACAAAATACTCATAAAATAACCTAAGTTTGTATAAAACTATATACAAAAATACACAAAAATAATTTAAACTTGTATGAAAATAAATATACAAAATACACATAAAATTAGGTAAATTTGTATTGAAATACATATACAAAATACACATAAAATTATGGAAGTTTGAATGAAAATATATAAACATATACACTTAAAATAACGTAAATTTGTTTCAAATATATATACAAAATACTAATTAAATAATGTAAATATGTATAAAAAAATATATTCAAAACACAAATAGAATAATGTAAAATCGTATCAAAATAAATACACAGAATATTGATAAAATAATGTAAATTTGTATGAAAATAAAGATGGAAAATAGCCATAAAATAAAGCATTTTTTATAAAAATATGTATACCAAAATACACATAAAATATTAAAATTTGTATTAAAATAAATTAAAAAAAAGCACATACTGTAAGGTAAATTTGTATTGAAATAGATATGCAAAATACATATGAAACAATGTAAATTTGTTTCAAAATATATATACGAATACACATAAAATAACGTTGATTTCTATAAAAATATATACAAAATAGACATAAAATGAAGTAAATACGTATAAAAAAATGAATACAAAATACACATAAAAATCGTATCAAAATAAATAAACAAAATACTAGTAAAAGAAAGTGTATTTGTATAAATATAAATATACAACATACACATAAATATCTTAAATTTGTATAAAACTATATACAAAAATACACAGAAGTTATTAAATTTGTATGAAAATATATATACAAAATACAGCTAAAACAAGCTAAATTTGAATTGAAATGTACATACAAAATACATAAAATAATGTAAATCTGTATCAAAATATTTATACAAATACATATAATAACGTAGATTTGTTTAAATATATATAAACAAAATACACTTTAAGTAATGTAAATACGTAAAAAAAATATGTACAAAATACACATATAATCATGTAATTCGTATCAAAATAAATAAACAAAATAGCAATAAAATAATGTAAATTTGTATGAGAAAACATATACAAATAACGCAAATTTCTATGAAAATATATGTACAAAAATGCACATAAAATAAAGTAAATTAGCATAAAAATATATATACAAAACACACACCAAATAATGTAAATGCGTACATAAAATAACCTAAATTTGTATAAAACTATATACAAAAATACACAAAAATAATTTAAATTTGTTTGAAAAGAAATATACAAAATACACATAAAATTAGGTAAATTTGTATGGAAATACATATACAAAATACACATCAAATAATGTAAATTTGAATGAAAGTATATAAACAAATACACTTAAAATAACGTAAATTTGTATAAAATATATATGCAAGATACACATTAAATAATGTAAATACCAAAATACACATAAAATATTTAAATTTGTATTGAAATAAATATACAAAATGCATATACAGTAAGGTAAATTTGTATTGAAAGGATATTCAAAAATATATATAAAAAAATTTAAATTTGTTTCAAAATATATATACGATTACACATAAAATAAAGTAGATTTCTATAGAAATATATATACAAAATACATATGAAATTATGTAAATACGTATAAAAATATATATACAAAATACATATCAAATAATGTAAATTCGTGTCAAAATAAATAAACAAAATATCATGAAAAGAATGTGTATTTGTATGAAAATAGATAATAGATAATAAATTTGTATAAAATATATATGCAAGATATACATTAAATAATGTAAATATGTATAAAAAAGTATATACAAAAAACAAATAGAATAATGTAAAATCGTATCAAAATAAATACACCGAATATTAATAAAATAATGTAAATTTGTATGAAAATAAAGATGCAAAATTCCCATAAAATAGCGCATTTCTTAAAAAATATATATATACCAAAATACACATAATATATTTAAATTTGTATTGAAATAAATATACAAAATGCACATACAATAAGGTAAATTTGTATTGAAAGAGATATGCAAAAATACACATAAAACAATGTAAATTTGTTTCAAAATATATATACGAATACAAATAAAAAAACGTAGATTTCTATAAAAATATATATACAAAATACACATAAAATTAAGTAAATACGTATAAAAAAAATGTATACAAAATACACATAAAATAATGTAAATTCGAATTAAAATAAATAAACAAAATTCCAATAAAAGAATGTGTATTTGGATAAATATAAATATACTAAATACACATACAAAATAAACATAAAATAAGGTAGATTTGTAATAAAATATATGTACAAAATACACATAAAATAATGTAAATTTATATGAAAATATATATACAAATACACATAAAATACCATGAATCTGTATAAAAATATATATTCAAAATAAATATTAAATAATGTAAAAGCGTATAAAAATATATATACAAAGTACATATAAAATGAAAATTAAGATGCAAAATACCTATAAAATAACGCATTTTTTATAAAATTATTGATACCAAAATACACATAAAATATTTGAACTTGTATTAAAATAAATATACAAAATGCACATACAATAAGGTAAATTTGTATTGAAATAGATATGCAAAATACATATAAAATAATGTAAATTTGTTTAAAAATATATATATACGAATACACATAAAATAACGTAGATTTCTATAAAAATACATATACAAAATACACATAAAATTAAGTAAATACGTATAAAAAAAATGTATACAAAATACACGTAAAATAATGTAAATTCGTATAAATGTAAATAAACAATATACCAATAAAAGAATGTGTATTTGTATAAATATAAATATACAAAATGCACATAAAATAACGTAAATTTATATAAAACTATATACATAAAATAACGCAAATTTCTATAAAAATATATGTACAAAAATGAACATTAAATAAATTTGCATAAAAATATATATACAAAACACACATTAGATAATGTAAATGAGTATAAAAATATGTATACAAAATACCTATGAAATAATCTAAATTCGTATCGAATTAATTTAAGAAATACCAATAAAAAAATGTAATTTTGGATGAAAATATATATACAAAATACACATAAAATAACCTAAATACAAATACAAATATACACATAAAATAATTTAAAATTGAATGAAATAAATATACAAAATAAACATAAAATAAGGTAAATTTGTAATGAAATATATGAAAAAATACACATAAAATAATATAAATTTGTATGAAAATATATATACAAATACACATTAAATAACATGAATTTGTATAAAATTTGTATCAAAATATATACTTATACACACAATAAAATAACGTAATTTTTTTATGAAAATGTATATACAAAATACACATAAAATAATTTAAATACGTAGAAAAATATATATACATAAAACACATAAAATAATGTAAATATGTATGAAAATATAAAAACAAATACACATAAAATAATGTAAATTTGGATAAAATATATATCATAAAATAATGTAAATTCGTATCAAAATAAATAAACAAAATACCAATAAAAGAATGTGTATTTGTATGAATATAAATATATAAAATACACATAAAATAACGTAAATTTATATAAAACTATATACAAAAATACACAGAAGTAATTAAATTTGTATGAAAATATATACAAAATACACACGAAATAAGCTAAATTTGAATTGAAATATATATACAAAATACATGAAATAAAGTAAATTTGTATCAAAATATTTAAACAAATACTCATATAATAACGTAAATTTGTATGAAAATATATAAACAAAATACACATTAAATAATGTAAATACGTATAAAAAAATATGTACAAAATACACATATAATCATGTAATTCGTATCAAAATAAATAAACAAAATACCAATAAAATAATATAAATTTGTATGAGTAAACGTGTATGTTGCATATTTTTTCAATACAAATTTACCTTATTATATACGCATTTTGTATATTAATTTTAATACAAATTTAATTATTCGATGTGTATTTTTGTATCTGTATTTTTATAAACATATTCTTTATTTTTTGGTTATTTTGTCTCTTTATTTTCATACAAATTTATATTATTTTATTGATATTCTGCTCACTCATTTTGATAGGAATTGACATTATTCTATGTGTATTTTGTATATATTTTTCATACAAATTTACGTTATTTTATGTGTATTTGTTTATATATTTTGACACAAATTCACAATATTTTATGGGTATTTTGTATAAACATTTCGAAAGAAATTTACCTAGTTTTATGTGTATTTTGTATATCTATTTTCATACAAACTCAAATTATTTCTATGTATTTTTGTATATATTTTAATACATATTTTAGTTATGTTATGTGTATTTTGTAAATTTATTTTCATTCAAATATATATTATTTTATTGGTGTTTTGTTGATTTATATTGATACGAATTTACATTATTTTATATGTACTTTGTATATATATTTTTATACGCTTTTCCATTATTTAATATTTATTTTGAATATATATTTTTATACAAATTCATGGTATTTTATGTGTATTTGTATATATATTTTCATATAAATTTACATTATTTTATGTGTATTTTGTACATATATTTTATTACAAATCTACCTTATTTTATGTTTATTTTGTATGTGTATTTTGTATATTTATATTTATCCAAATACACATTCTTTTATTGGTATTTTGTTTATTTATTTTAATAAAAATTTACGTTCTTTTATCGGAATTTTGTTTATTTATTTTGATACGAGTTTTCATTTTTTAGGTGTATTTGATATATATATTTTTATACTTATTTACATAATTTTATATATATTTTGAATATATATTTTCATAAAAATTTACTCTATATGTATATGTATAGAAAATACACATGAAATAATCTAAATTCGTATCGAAATAAATGAACAAAATACCGATAAAATAATGTAATTTTGAATGAAAATATATATAGAAAATACACATAAAATAACGTATATACAAATAAATATATACACATAAAATGATTTGAATTTGAATGAAAATAGATAAAAAAATAAACTTAAAATAAGGCAATTTTATAATGAAATATATATACAAAATACACATAAAATAATGTAGATTTGTTTCAAAATATATATACGAATACACATAAAATAACGTAGATTTCTATAGAAATATATATACAAAATACACATGAAATGTTGTAAATACGTATAAAAATATATATACAAAATACACATTAAATAATGTAAATTCGTGTCAAAATAAATAATTAAAATATCAATAAAAGAATGAGTATTTGTATGAAAATACATATACAAAATACACATACAATAAGGTAAATCTGTATTGAAATAGATATGCAAAATACATATAAAACAATGTAAATTTGTTTCAAAATATATATAAGAATACACATAAAATAACGTAGATTTGTATAAAAATATATATACAAAATACACATAAAATGAAGTAAATACGTGTAAGAAAATGTATATAGAAAATACATAAAATGATGTAAATTTGTATCAAAATATTTATAAAAATACATATAATAACGTAAATTTGTTTAAAAATATATAAACAAAATACACATTAAGTAATGTAAATACGTATAAAAATATGTACAAAATACACATATAATCATGTAATTCGTATAAAACTAAATAAACAAAATAAAAATAAAATAATGTAAATTTGTATGAGAAAACATATACAAATACATATAAAATAACGCTAATTTCCATAAAATATATGTCCAAAAATGAACGTAAAATAAAGTAACTTTGGATAAAAATATATATACAAAACACACATTAAATAATGTAAATGCGTACATAAAATAACCTAAATTTGTATAAAACTATATACAAAAATACACAAAAATAATTTAAATTTGTATGAAAAGAAATATACAAAATACACATAAAATTAGGTTAATTTGTATTGAAATACATATACAAAATACATAAAAAATAATGTAAATTTGAAAGAAAATATATAAACAAATACACATATAATAACGTAAATTTGTATGAAATATATAATCAAAATACACATTAAATAATGTAAATATGTATAAAAAAATATATACAAAACACAAATAGAATAATGTAAAATGGTATCAAAATATATACACAGAATATTAATAAAATAATGTAAATTTGTATGAAAATTAAGATGCAAAATACCTATAAAATAACGCATGTTTTATGAAAATATTGATACCAAAATACATATCAAATAATGTAAATTCGTGTCAAAATAAATAAACAAAATATCATGAAAAGAATGTGTATTTGTATGAAAATAGATAATACATAATAAATTTGTATAAAATATATATGCAAGATACACATTAAATAATGTAAATATGTATAAAAAAGTATATACAAAAAACAAATAGAATAATGTAAAATCGTATCAAAATAAATACACCGAATATTAATAAAATAATGTAAATTTGTATGAAAATAAAGATGCAAAATTCCCATAAAATAGCGCATTTCTTATAACAATATATATACCAAAATACACATAAAATATTTAAATTTGTATTGAAATAAATATACAAAATGCACATGCAATAAGGTAAATTTGTATTGAAAGAGATATGCAAAAATACATATACAACAATGTAAATTTGTTTCAAAATATATATACAAATACACATAAAACACCATGAATCTGTATAAAAATATATATTCAAATTAAATATTAAATAATGTAAAAGCGTATAAAAATATATATACAAAGTACATATAAAATGAAAATTAAAATGCAAAATACCTATAAAATAACGCATTTTTTATAAAATTGAAATATTTTATGTGTATTTTGGTATCAATAATTTTATAAAAAAACGTAAATTTGTATAAAAAAATATGTACAAAACACAAATAGAATAATGTAAAATCGTATCAAAATAAATACACAGAATATTAATAAAATAATGTAAATTTGTATGAAAATAAAGAAGCAAAATACCCATAAAATAACGCTTTTTTTTATTATAAAAATATATATACCAAAATACACATCAAAAAATTAAATTTGTATTAAAATAAATATACAAAAAACACATACAATAAGGTAAATTTGTATTGAAATAGATATGCAAAATACATATAAAACAATGTAAATTTGTTTCAAAATATATATACGAATACACATAAAAAAACGTAGATCTGTAAAAATATATATACAAAATACACATAAAATGAAGTAAATACGTATAAAAAAATGTATACAAAATACACATAAAATAATGTAAATTCGTATCAAAATAAATAAACAAAATACCAATAAAAGAATGTGTATTTGTATAAATATAAATATACAAAATACACATAAAATAACGTAAATTTATATAAAACTATATACAAAAATACACAGAAGTAATTAAATTTAAATGAAAATATATACAAAATACACACAAAATAAGCTAAATTTGAATTGAAATATATATACAAAATACACATATTTTGCATATCTATTTTCAAAAAAATTTAAATTATTTTTGTGTATTTTTGTATATATTTATTTTTGTTATACATAGAATAATGTAAAATCGTATCAAAATAAGTACACAGAATATCAATAAAATAATTTAAATTTGTATGAAAATAAAGATGCAAAATACCCATCAGATAAATCTTTTTTTTTTAAATACATATACAAAAATACACATAGAATAATTAAATTTGTATTAAAATTAATATACATAATGCACACATACAAAAAGGTAAATTTGTATTGAAAAAAAAAAACGCAAAATACAAATAAAACAGTGTAAATTTGTTTCAATATATATATACGAATAGACATAAAAAACGTGTATATTGTATATCTATTTTCATACAAATACACATTCTTTTATTGATATTTTGTTTATTTATTTTGACGCGAATTTACATTATTTAATATGTATTTTATATATATATTTTTATACGTGTTTACATCATTTGATGTGTATTTTGTATATATATTTCTATAGAAATCTACGTTGATTTATAAGTATTCGTATATAGATTTTGAAATAAATTTACACTGTTTTATGTGTATTTTGCATATTTTTTCAATACAAATTTACCTTATTGTATATGCATTTTGTATATTAATTTTAATACAAATTTAATTATGCTATGTGTATTTTTGTATATGTATTTTTATAAAAATATGCTTTATTTTATGGGTATTTTGCATTTTTATTTTCATACAAATTTACATTATTTTATTTATATTCAGTTTTTTTTTTTAATCAATTTTACATTATTCTATGTGTATTTTGTATATCTATTTTTATACGTATTTACTTAATTTTATGTATATTTTGTATATATATTTTTATAGAAATCTACGTTATTTTATGTGTATTCGTATATATATTTTGAAACAAATTTACATTGTTTTATATGTATTTTTGCATATCTCTTTCAATACAAGTTTACCTTATTGTATGTGCATTTTGTATATTTATTTCAATACAAATTTAAATATTTTATGTGTATTTTGGTATATATATTTTTATAAGAAGTGCGCTATTTGATGGGAATTTTGCATCTTTATTTTCATACAAATTTACATTATTTTATTAATATTCGGTGTATTTATTTTGTTACGATTTCACATTATTCTATTTGTTTTTTGTATATATATTTTTTTTACATATTTACATTATTTAATGTGTATCTTGCATATATATTTCATACAAATTTATTATCTATTATTTATTTTCATGCAAATACACATTCTTTTCATGATATTTTGTTTATTTATTTTGACACAAATTTACCTAGATATGTATTTTGTATATATATTTGTATACGTATTTACATAATTTCATGTGTATTTTGTATATATATTTCCATAGAAATCTACGTTATTTTATGTGTATTCGTATATATATTTTGAAACAAATTAACTTTGTTTCATATGTATTTTTGAATATCTCTTTCAATACATATTTACCTTACTCTATATGCATTTTGTATATTTCTTTCAATACAAATTCAAATATTTTATGTGTATTTTGGTATATATATTTTTATAAAAAATGCGCTATTTTATGGGAATTTTGCATCTTTCTTTTCATATAAATTTACATTATTTTATTGATATTCTGTGTATTTATATTGATAGGATTTTACATTATTCTATTTCTTTTTTGTATATATTTATTTATACACATTTACATTATTTAATGTGTATCTTGCATATATATTTTATACAAATTTACGTTATTTTAAGTGTATTTGTTTATATATTTTTATTCAAATTTACATTATTTTATGTGCATTTTGTATATGTATTTCAATACAAATTTACCTAATTTTATGTGTATTTTGTATATTTCTTTTCATACAAATTTTAAATTTTTTTGTGTATTTTTGTATATAGTTTTATACAAATTTAGGTTATTTTATGTACGCATTTACATTATTTAATGTGTGTTTTGTATATATATTTTTATGCAAATTTACTTTATTTTATGTGCATTTTTGTACATATATTTTTTTTTTAAATTTGCGTTATTTTATGTGTATTTGTATATGTTTTCTCATACAAATTTACATTATTTTATTGCTATTTTGTTTATTTATTTTGATACGAATGAAAATAGATATACAAAATATACATAAAATAAACTAAATTTGTATTAAAATATATATACAAAATACATAAAATAAGGTAAATTTGTATCAAAATATTTTAACAGATGCGCGTAAAATAACGTAAATTTGTTTTAAAATATACAAAATACACATTAAATAATGTAAATATGTATAAAAAAATATATACAAAACACAAATAGAATAATGTAAAATCGTATCAAAATAAATACACTGAATATTAATAAAACAATGTAAATTTGTATGAAAATAAAGATGCAAAATACCCATTAAATCACGCATTTTTTATAAAAATATATATACCAAAATACACATGAAAAAATTAATTTGTATTAAAATAAATATACAAAATACACATACAATAAGATAAATCTGTATTGAAATAGATATGCAAAATACATATAAAACAATGTAAATTTGTTTCAAAATATATATACGAATACACATAAAATAACGTAGATTTGTATAAAAATATATATACAAAATACACATAAAATGAAGTAAATACGTATAAGAAAATGTATACAAAATACACATAAAATAATGTAAATTCGTATCAAAATAAATAAACAAAATACCAATAAAAGAATGTGTATTTGTATAAATATAAATATACAAAATACACATAAAATAACGTAAATTTGTATAAAACTATATACAAAAATACACAGAAATTATTAAATTCGTATGAAAATAGATATACAAAATACAGATAAAATAAGCTAAATTTGAATTGAAATGTATATAGAAATACATAAAATAATGTAAATTTGTATCAAAATATTTATAAAAATACATATAATAACGTAAATTTGTTTAAAAATATATAAACAAAATATACATTAAGTAATGTAAATACGTATAAAAAATATGTACAAAATACACATATAATCATGTAATTCGTATCAAACTAAATAAACAAAATATCAATAAAATAATGTAAATTTGTATGAGAAAACATATACAAATACATATAAAATAACGCTAATTTCTATAAAAATATATGTCCAAAAATGAACGTAAAATAAAGTAACTTTTGATAAAAATATATATACAAAACACACATTAAATAATGTAAATCCGTACATAAAATAACCTAAATTTGTATAAAACTATATACAAAAATACACAAAAATAATTTAAATTTGTATGAAAAGAAATATACAAAATACACATAAAATTAGGTTAATTTGTATTGAAATACATATACAAAATACACATAAAATAATGTAAATTTGAAAGAAAATATATAAACAAATACACATATAATAACGTAAATTTGTATGAAATATATAATCAAAATACACATTAAATAATGTAAATATGTATAAAAAAATATATACAAAACACAAATAGAATAATGTAAAATCGTATCAAAATATATACACAGAATATTAATAAAATAATGTAAATTTGTATGAAAATTAAGATGCAAAATACCTATAAAATAACGCATTTTTTTTAAAATATTGATACGAAAATACACATAAAATATTTGAATTTGTATCAAAATAAATATACAAAATGCACATACAATAATGTAAATTTGTATTGAAATAGATATGCAAAATACATATAAAATAATGTAAATTTGTTTCAAAATATATATGCGAATACACATAAAATAACGTAGATTTCTATAAAAATACATATACAAAATACACATAAAATTAAGTAAATACGTATAAAAAATGTATACAAAATACACATAAAATAATGTAAATTCGAATAAAGGTAAATAAACAATATACCAATAAAAGAATGTGTATTTGTATAAATATAAATATACAAAATGCACATAAAATAACGTAAATTTATATAAAACTATATACATAAAATAACGCAAATTTCTATAAAAATATAAGTACAAAAATGAACATTAGATAAATTTGCATAAAAATATATATACAAAACACACATTAGATAATGTAAATGAGTATAAAAATATGTATACAAAATACCTATGAAATAATCTAAATTCGTATCGAATTAAATTAAAAAATACCAATAAAATAATGTAATTTTGGATGAAAATATATATACAAAATACACATAAAATAACCTAAATACAAATACAAATATACACATAAAATAATTTAAAATTGAATGAAATAAATATGCAAAATAAACATAAAATAAGGTAAATTTGTAATGAAATATATGAAAAAATACACATAAAATAATATAAATTTGTATGAAAATATATATACAAATACACATTAAATAACATGAATTTGTATAAAATTTGTATCAAAATATATACTTATACACACAATAAAATAACGTAATTTTTTTATGAAAATGTATATACAAAATACACATAAAATAATTTAAATACGTAGAAAAATATATATACAAAAAACACATAAAATAGTGTAAATATGTATGAAAATATATAAACAAATACACATAAAA
This sequence comes from Eriocheir sinensis, assembly GCF_024679095.1. Lineage (NCBI taxonomy): Eukaryota > Metazoa > Arthropoda > Malacostraca > Decapoda > Varunidae > Eriocheir > Eriocheir sinensis. The sequence goes on from NW_026111653.1 coordinate 235,045, forward strand.
TAATGTAAATTTAGATAAAAAATATATACAAAATTAACATTAAATAATGTAAATATATATATAAAAAAATATATACAAAAAACACATAGAATAATGTTAAATCGTATCAAAATAAATAAAGAGAATATCAATAAAATAATGTAAATTTGTATGAAAATAAAGATGCAAAATATCCATATTATAACGCATATTTGCATAAATATATATATACAAAAATACATATAAAATAATTAAATTTGTATTAAAATAAATATACAAAATGCACGTACAATAAAGTAAATTTGTATTGAAATAGATATGCAAAATACACATTAATAATGTAAATTTGTATTAAAAAATATATACGAATACTCATAAAATAGAGTAAATTTCTATGAAAATATACATACAAAATAGATATACAAAATACACATATAACTAGTTAAATTTGTATATAAATACAGTTACAAAAAACACATAAAATAATGTAGATTTGTATGAAATGAAAACAAATACATTTTATATAAAATATATATACAAAATACACATAGAATAATGTAAAATCATATCAAAATAAATACACAGAATATCAATAAAATAATGTAAATTTGTATGAAAATAAAGATGCAAAATACCCATAAAATATAGCATATTTTTATAAAAATACATATACAAAAACACACATAGATTAATCAAATTTGTATTAAAATTAATATACAAAATGCACATACAATAAGGTAAATTTGTATTAAAAAAATATGCAAAATACATATAAAACAATGTAAATTTGTTTCAAAATATATATACGAATACACATAAAATAACGCAGACTTCTATAGAAATATATATACAAAATACACTTGAAATAATGTAAATACGTATAAAAATATATATACAAAATACACATTAAATAATGTTAATTCGTGTCAAATAAATAAACAAAATATCATGAAAAGAATGTGTATTTGTATGAAAATAGATATACAAAATACACATAAAATAACCTAAATTTGTATAAAACTATATACAAAAATACACAAAAATAATTTAAACTTGTATGAAAATAAATATACAAAAAACATAAAATTTAAATAAGTTACTTAATTTTATGTGTAGTTTGTATATATATTTTATAGAAATCTGCGTTTTTTATTTGTATTCGTATATATTTTGAAAAAAATTTACATTGTTTTATATGTATTTTTGCATATCTCTTTCAATTCAAATTTACCTTATTGTATGTGCATTTTGTATATTTATTTCAATGCAAATTTAAATATTTTATGTGTATTTTGGTATATATATTTTTTATAAGATTACGAAAATTTGAATAAAAATATATACAAAAAAACTAAAAAATAAATTTCAATTTGTATGAAAATAGATATACAAAATACACATATAATTAGTTAAATTTGTATTTAAATACATGTACAAAATACACATAAAATAATGTAAATTTGTATGAAATGAAAACAAATTCACAGAAAATTCGCGTCAAAATAAATAAACAAAATATCAATAAAAGAATGTGTATTTGTATGAAAATAGATATACAAAATACACATAAAATAACCTAAATTTGTATCAAACTATATACAAAAATACACAAAAATATTTTAAATTTGTATGAAAATAAATATACAAAATACACATAAAATTAGGTAAATTTGTATTGAAATACATACACAAAATTCACATAAAATAATGTAAATTTGAATGAAAATACATAAACAAATACACATAAAATATCATGAATTTGTATAAAAAATTATATTCAAAATAAATATTAAATAATGTAAAATCGTATCAAAATAAATACACAGAATAATATAAATTTGTATGAAAATTAAGAAGCAAAATATCCATAAAATAACGCATTTTTTAAAATATATTTACAAAAATACACATCAAATATTTAAATTTGTATTAAAATAAATATAGAAAATGCACATACAATAAGGTAAATTTGTATTGAAATAGATATGCAAAATACATATAAAACAATGTAAATTTGTTTCAAAATATATATACGAATACACATAAAATAACGTAGATTTCTATGAAAATATATTTACAAAATACACCAAAAATTAAGTAAATCCGTATAAAAAATATACAAAATACACATAAAATAATGTAAATTCGAATAAAGGTAAATAAACAATATACCAATAAAAGAATGTGTATTTGTATAAATATAAATATACAAAATACATAAAATAATGTAAATTTATATAAAACTATATACATAAAATAATGTAAATTTCTATAAAATATAAGTACAAAATGAACATTAGATAAATTTGCATTAAAATATATATAAAACACACATTAGATAATGTAAATATGTATAAAAATATATACAAAATACATATAGAATAATGTAAATTCGTATCAAAATAAATTAAAAATACCAATAAAATAATGTAATTTTGTATGAAAATATATATAAAATACACATAAAATAACGCACTTATAAAATACATATACAAAATACACATAAAATAATTTAAAATTGAATGAAATAAATATACAAAATAAACATAAAATAAGGTAAATTTGTATTGAAATATATGAAAAATACACATAAAATAATGTAAATTTGTATGAAAAATATATACAAATACATTAAATAACATGAATTTGTATAAAATTTGTATCAAAATATATATACAGAATATCAATAAAATAACGTAAATTTTTATGAAAATATATACAAAATACACATAAAATAATTTAAATACGTATTGAAAATATATATACAAAAACACATAAAATAATGTAAATTTGTATAAAATATAGAAACAAATACACATAAACTAATGTAAATTTTGACAAAAAATATATACAAAATTAACATTAAATAATGTAAATATATATATATATATATATATATATAAATATATATATATATATATATATATATATATATATATATATATATATATATATATATATATATATATATATATATATATATATATATATAAATATATATATATATATATATATATATATAAATATATACAAAAAACACATAGAATAATGTTAAATCGTATCAAAATAAATAAAGAGAATATCAATAAAATAATGTAAATTTGTATGAAAATAAAGATGCAAAATATCCATATTATAACGCATATTTGCATAAAAATATATATACAAAAATACATATAAAATAATTAAATTTGTATTAAAATAAATACTTATTTGTATTGAATTTGTATTGAAAGAGATATGCAAAAATACATATAAAACAATGTAAATTTGTTTCAAAATATATATACGAATACAAATAAAAAAAACGTAGATTTCTATAAAAATATATATACAAAATAAACATAAAATTAATAAATACGTATAAAAAAAATGTATACAAAATACACATAAAATAATGTAAATTCGATTTAAAATAAATAAACAAAATTTAGCTTATATCGTGTGTATTTTGTATATATTTTCATACAAATTTAATTACTTCTGTGTATTTTTGTATATAGTTTTATATAAATTTACGTTATTTTATGTGTATTTTGTATATTTATATTCATACAAATACACATTCTTTTATTGGTATTTTGTTTATTTATTTTCATACGAATTTATATTATTTTATGTGTATCTTGTATACATTTTTTTATACGTATTTATTTCATTTTATGTGTATTTTGTATATATATTTTTATAGAAATCTACGTTATTTTATGTGTATTCGTATACATATTTTGAAACAAATTTACATTGCTTTATATGTATTTTGCGTATCTATTTCAATACAAATTTACCTTATTGTATGTGTTTTTTATATATTTATTTTAATACAAATCTAATATTTTTATGTGTATTTTGGTATATATATTTTTATAAATAAAAAATGCTTTATATTTTGGGTATTTTGCCTCTTTATTTTCATACAAATTTACATTATTTTATTAATATTCTGTGTATTTATTTTGATACGATTTTACATTATTCTATTTGTGTTTTGTATATATTTTTTTTTCCAAATTTACGTTATTTTAAGTGTATTTGTTTATGTATTTTCAATCAAATTTACATTATTTTATGTGTATTTTGTATATGTATTTCCATACAAATTGACCTAATTTTATGTGTATTTTGTATATTTATTTTCATACAAATTTAAAATATTTTTGTGTATTTTTGTATATAATTTGATACAAATTTAGGTTATTTTATGTGTATTTTGAATATCTATTAAATATATATACAAAATATATATGAAATTATGTAAATACGTATAAAAATATATATACAAAATACATATCAAATAATGTAAATTCGAGTCAAAATAAATAAACAAAATATCATGAAAAGAATGTGTATTTGTATGAAAATATATAATAGATAATAAATTTGTATAAAATATATATGCAAGATACACATTAAATAATGTAAATATGTATAAAAAAGTATATACAAAAAACAAATAGAATAATGTAAAATCGTATCAAAATAAATACACCGAATATTAATAAAATAATGTAAATTTGTATGAAAATAAAGATGCAAAATTCCCATAAAATAGCGCATTTCATATAAAAATATATATACCAAAATACACATAAAATTTTTAAATTTGTATTGAAATAAATATACAAAATGCATATACAATAAGGTAAATTTGTATTGAAAGAGATATGCAAAAATACATATAAAACAATGTAAATTTGTTTCAAAATATATATACGAATACAAATAAAAAAACGTAGATTTCTACAAAAATATATATACAAAATACACATAAAATTAAGTAAATACGTATAAAAAAATGTATTCAAAATACACATCAAATAATGTAAATTCGAATTAAAATAAATAAACAAAATACCAATAAAAGAATGTGTATTTGGATAATTATAAATATACAAAATACACATACAAAATAAACATAAAATAAGGTAGATTTGTAATAAAATATATGTACAAAATACACATACAATAATGTAAATTTATATGAAAATATATATACAAATACACATAAAATATCATGAATTTGTATAAAAAATTATATTCAAAATAAATATTAAATAATGTAAGAGCGTATAAAAATATATATACAAAGTACATATAAAATGAAAATTAAGATGCAAAATACCTATAAAATAATGCATTTTTAAAAAATTATTGATACCAAAATACACATAAAATATTTGAACTTGTATTAAAATAAATATACAAAATGCACATACAATAAGGTAAATTTGTATTGAAATAGATATGGAAAATACATATAAAATAATGTAAATTTGTTTCAAAATATATATACGAATACACATAAAATAACGTAGATTTCTATAAAAATACATATACAAAATACATATAAAATTAAGTAAATACGTATAAAAAAAATATACAAAATACACATAAAATAATATAAATTCGTATAAATGTAAATAAACAATATACCAATAAAAGAACGTGTATATACAAAATACTCATAAAATAAGCTAAATTTGATTTGAAATATATATACAAAATACATAAAATAATGTAAATTTGTATCAAAATACTTATACAAATACACATATAATAACGTAAATTTGTATAAAAATATATAAACAAAATACACATTAAATAATGTAAATACGTATAAAAAAAATGTACAAAATACACAAATAATCATGTAATTCGTATCAAAATAAATAGACAAAATACCAATAAAATAATGTAAATTTCTATGAAAACATATACAAAATACATAAATAACGCAAATATCAATAAAATATATATAATATAATATATTTTAAACATATTTAAAATATTTAATGTATATTTTGTATACATATTTATCCAAATTTACGTTATTTTATATGTATTTGTTTATATATTTTCATACAAATTTACATTATTTTATGTGAGTTTTTTATATGTATTTCAATACAAATTTGCCTAACTTTATGTGTATTTTGCATATCTATTTTCAAACAAATTTAAATTATTTTGTGTATTTTTGTATATATTTTTATACAAATTTTAGTTATTTTATTTGTTTTTTGTATATATATTTTCCTACAAATATACATTCTTTTATTTGAATTTTGTTTATTTAATTTTTTAATAATTTACATTATTTTATGTGTATTTTTTATATATATTTTTCTACGTATTTAAATTATTTTATGTGTATTTTATATATACATTTTCATAAAATTTTACGTTATTTTATTGTGTGTATTCGTATATATTTTGAAACAAATTTTATACAAATTCATGTTATTTTATGTGTATTTGTATATATATTTTCATATAAATTTATATTATTTTATGTGTATTCTTACATATATTTTATTACAAATTTACCTTATTTTTATGTTTATTTTGTATATTTATTTCATTCAATTTTAAATTATTTAATGTGTATATTTGTATTTGTATTTAGGTTATTTTATGTGTGTTTTATATATATATTTTCATCCAAAATTACATTATTTTATTTTTATTTTCTTAATTTAACTAGATACTAATTTAGTTTATTTCATAGGTATTTTGTATACATATTTTATACTCATTTACATTATCTAATGTGTGTTTTGTATATATTTTTATGCAAACTAATTTTATGTGCATTTTGTACATATATTTTATAGAAACTTAAAACGATATTTTATGTGTATTTTGTATATGTTTTCTCATACAAATTTACTTTATTTAATTAGTTTTTGTTTATTTATTTTGATACGAATGACTTGATTATTTGTGTATTTGTATATGTTTTTCATAAAATTTATATTATTTCATTGGTATTTTGTTTATTTATTTTGATACGAATTACATGATTATATGTGTATTTTGTATATATTTTTATACGTATTTACATTATTTAATGTGTATTTTGTTTTATATTTTCATACAAATTTACCTTAATATACGTGTATTTGTATAAATATTTTGATACAAATTTACTTTATTTTATGTATTTTGTATGTATATATTTCAATTCAAATTTAGCTTATTTTGTGTGTATTTTGTATATCTATTTTCATACAAATTTAATTACTTGTGTATTTTTGTATATAGTTTTATACAAATTTACGTTATTTTATGTGTATATTGTATATTTATATTTATACAAATACACATCCTTTTTGGTATTTTGTTTATTTATTTTGATACGAATTTACATTATTTTATGTGTAGTTTGTATACATTTTTTATACGTATTTACTTAATTTTATGTGTATTTTGTATATATATTTTATACAAATCTACGTTATTTATGAGTATTCGTATATATATTTGAAACAAATTTATTATATGTGTATTTGTATAAATATTTTGATACAAATTTACTTTATTTCATGTATTTTGTATATATATTTCAATTCAAATTTAGCTTATTTTATCTGTATTTTGTATATCTATTTTCATACGAATTTAATTACTTCTGTGTATTTTTGTATATAGTTTTATACAAATTTAAGCTATTTTATGTATTTGTATATTTATATTTATACAAATACACATTCTTTTTGGTATTTTGTTTATTTATTTTGATACAATTTACATGATTTTATGTGTAATTTGTATACATTTTTTATACGTATTTACTTCATTTATTCATTTATTTATTTGTATATATATTTTATAGAAATCTACGTTATTTTATGTGTATTCGTATATATATTTTGAAACAAATTTACATTGTTTTATATGTATTTTGCATATCTATTTCAATACAGATTTACATTATTATATGTGTATTTTGTATATTTATTTTAATACAAATTAATTTTTTTATATATATTTTGTAAATATATTTTATAAAAAAAGCGTTATTTTATGGGTATATTGCATCTTTATTGTCATACAAATTTACATTATTGTATTAACATTCTGTGTATTTGTTTTGTTACGATGTTACTTTATTCTATTTGTGTTTTGTATATATATTTTCATACATATTTACATTATTTAATAAGTATTTTGTATATATATTTTATACAAATTTACGTTAATTTAAGTGTATTTGTTTATATATTTTCATTCAAATTTACATTATTTTATGTGTATTTTGTATATGTATTTCAATACAAACTTACCTAATTTTATGTGTATTTTGTATATTTATTTTCATACAAATTTAATTTATTTTTGTGTATTTTTATATATAGTTTTATACAAATTTACGTTATTTTATGTGTATTTTATACATGTATTTTCATACAAATACACATTCTCTTATTGATATTCTTATTTATTTTGTCACGAGTTTACATTATTTAATGTGTATTTTGTATATATATTTTGATACGTATTTACATCATTTCATGTGTATTTGTATATATATTTCTATAGCTATCTACGTTATTTTAAGTGTATTCGTATATATATTTTGAAACAAATCTTCATTATTTTATGTGTATTTTGTATATATTTTTCATTACAAATTTGCCTTATTTTATGTTTATTTTTATATCTATTTTCATTCAAATTCAAATTATTTTATGTGTATATATTTATTTGTATATACGTTCTTTTATGTGTATTTTCTATATATATTTTCATTCAAAATTACATTATTTTATCGGTATTTTGTTCATTTATTTCGATACGAATTTATATTATTTAATTTTTATTTTATATAAATATAAATATATATTAAATTTATATTAAAATATATATTAAAAATAAATATAAAATTATGTAAATAAGTATAAAAATATATATATCAAATACACCTAAAAAAAATGAAAATTCAATATAAATTTACCTTATTGTATGTGCATTTTGTATATTTATTTCAATACAAATTTAAATATTTATATGTATTTTGGTATATATATTTTTATAAGAAATGCGCTATTTTATAGAATTTTGCACCTTTATTTTCATACAAACTTACATTATTTTGTTTTCATAGAAATTTTTATGAGTATTCGTATATATATTTTGATACAAATTTACATTATTGATGTGTATTTTGCATATCTATTTCAATACAGATTTACCTTATTGTATGTGTATTTTGTATATTTATTTTAATACAAATTATTTTTTTTGTGTATTTTTGTATAAATATATTTCTAAAAAAAAAAAGCGTTATTTTATGGTTATTTTGCATCTTTATTTTCATACAAATTTACATTATTTTATTAATATTCTGTGTATTTATTTTGATACGATTTTACATTATTCTATTTGTGTTTTGTATATATTTTTTTATTCAAATTTACGTTATTTTAAGTAAAAATATATATACAAAAATACACATAAAATAATTAAATTTGCATCAAAATAAATATACAAAAACACATACAATAAAGAAAATTTGTATTGAAATAGATATGCGAAATACACATAAATAATGTAAATTAAATCAAAATATATATACGAATACACATAAAATAGAGTAAATTTCTATGAAAATATATATTCAAAAGACATATAAAATTATGTAAATAAGTATAAAAATATATATATCAAATACACCTAAAATAATGAAAACTCGTATCAAAATAAATAAACAAAATTCCGATAAAAGAACGTATATTTGTAGGAAAATAAATATACAAAATTCACATAAAATTACGAAAATTTGAATAAAAATATATACTAAAATACACAAAATTAATTTCAATTTCTATGAAAATAGATATACATAATACACATATAATTAGTTAAATTTGTATTTAAATACATGTACAAAATACACATAAAATAATGTAAATTTGTATGAAATGAAAACAAATTCACATAAAATAACGTTCATTTGTATGAAATATATGAACAAAATATACATAGAATAATGAAAAATCGTATCAAAATAAATACACAGAATATCAATAAAATAATGTAAATTTGTATGAAAATAAAGATGCAAAATACCCATAAAATAAAGCATTTTTTTATGAAAATACATATACAAAAATACACATAGAATAATTAAATTTGTATTAAAATTAATATACAAAATGCACGTACAATAAGGTAAATTTATATTGAAAAAATATGCAAAATGCACATAAAGCAATGTATATTTGTTTCAAAATATATATACGAATACACATAAAATAACATATATTTCCTTAGAAATATATATACAAAATACACATGAAATGACTTAAATACGTATAAAAATATATATACACAATACACATTAAATAATGTGAATTCGCGTCAAAATAAATAAACAAAATATCAATAAAAAATGTGTATTTGTATGAAAATAGATATACAAAATACACATAAAATATTTTAAATTTATATAAAACTCTTTTTATAAAAATATATATACCAAAATAATAAATTTTTAAAATTTGTATTACAATAAATATACAAAATGCACATACAATAAGGTAGATTTATATTGAAATAGATATGCTAAATACATATAAAACAATGTAAATTTGCTTCAAAATATATATACCAATACACATAAAATAACGTAGATTACTATAAAATATATATACAAAATACACATTAAATGAAGTAAATACGTATAAGAAAATGTATACAAAGTACACATAAAATAATTACATTTGTATTAAAATAAATATACAAAATACACATACAATAAGGTAAATCTATATTGAAATAGATATGCAAAATAAACATAAAATAATGTAAATTTGTATCAAATCATATACGAATACACACAATAAAATAACGTAAATTTTTATGAAAATGTATATAAAAATACACATAAAATAATGTAAATACGTAGAAAATATATATACAAAATACACATAAAATTATGTAAATTCTTATGAAAATAAATGAACAAAATTCCACTAAAAGAATGTATATTTGTAGGAAAATATAAATACAAAATACAAATAAAATAACTAAAATTTGTATAAAAATATATAAAAAATACAAAAAATAATTTGAATTTGTTTGAAAATAGATATGCAAAATACACATAAAATTAGGCAAGTCTGTATTGAAATACATATACAAATTACACATAAAATATTGTAAATTTGTATGAAAATATATAAACAAATACACATAAAATAGCGTAAATTTATATAAAATATATATACAAAATATACATTAAATAATGTAAATGTGTATAAAAATATATATACAAAATACACATAGAATAATGTAAAATCGTATCAAAATAAATAAACAGAATATCAATAAAATAATGTAAATTTCTATGAAAATAAAGATGCAAAATACCCAAATAATAATGCATATTTTTACAAAAATACACATAAAATAATTAAATTTGTATTAAAATAAATATACAAAATACACATACAATATGGTAAATTTGTATTGAAATAGATATGCAAAATAAACAAAAATAATGTAAATTTGTATCAAAATATATATACGAATACCCATAAAATAGAGTAAATTTCTATGAAAATATATATTCAAAACACAAATAAAATGATATAAATAAGTATAAAAATATACATATCAAATACACCTAAAATAATGTAAATTCGTATAAAAATAAATAAACAAAATTACGATAAAAGATGCAAGATACACATTAAATAATGTAAATATTTATAAAAAAAAATATATACAAAAAAAAATAGAATAATGTGAAATCGTATCAAAATAAATACACCGAATATTAATAAAATAATGTAAATTTGTATGAAAATAAAGATGCAAAATTCCCATCAAATAGCGCATTTCTTATGAAAATATATATACCAAAATACACATAAAATATTTAAATTTGTATTGAAATAAATATACAAAATGCACATACAATAAGGTAAATTTGTATTGAAAGAGATATGCAAAAATACATATAAAACAATGTAAATTTGTTTCAAAATATATATACGAATACACATAAAATAACGTAGATTTCTATAAAAATATATATACAAAATACACATAAAATTAAGTAAATACGTATAAAAATAGATATACAAAATACACATAGAATAATGTAAAATTGTTAAAAAAAAAAAAAACAGAATATAAATAAAATAATGTAAATTTGTATGAAAATAAAAATGCAAAATACCCATAAATTAAAGCATATTTTTATAAAAATACATATACAAAAATAAACATAGCATAATTAAATTTGTATTAAAATTAATATACAAAATGCATATACAATAAGGTAAATTTGTATTGAAAAAATATGCAAAATACACATAAAACAGTGTAAATTTATTTCAAAATCTATATACGAATACTCATAAATCAACGTAGATTTCTATAGAAATATATATACAAAATACACATCAAATGATGTAAACACGAATAAAAAAAATATGTATATATATATATATATATATATATATATATATATATATATATATATATATATATATATATATATATATATATATATATATATATATATATATATATATATATATATATATATATATATATATATATATATATATATAAAAATCAAAAAATAAAATGTAAAATAGCGTCAAAGAAAATAAAAAAAAAATCAATAAAAGAGTGTGTATTTGCATGAAAATAGATATACGATATACACATAAAATCACCTAAATTTGTATAAAACTATACAAAATACACAAAACAATTTTAATTTGTATGAAAATAAATATACAAAATACACATAAAATTAGGTAAATTTGTATTGAAATACATTTACAAAATACACATAAAATAATGTAAATTTGAATGAAAATATATAAACAAATACACTTAAAATAACGTAAATTTGTATAAAATATATATAAAAAATACACATTAAATAATGTAAATATGTATAAAAGATATATACAAAACACAAATAGAATAATATAAAATCGTATCAAAATAAATACACAGAATAATAATAAAATAATGTAAATTTTAATGAAAATTAAGATGCAAAATACCCATAAAATAACGCATTTTTTTAGAAAAACATATATACCAAGACACATAAAATATTTGAATTTGTATTAAAATAAATATACAAAATGCACATACAATGAGGTAAAATTGTATTGAAATAGATATGCAAAATACATATAAAACCATGTAAATTTTTAAAAAAATATATATACGAATACACATAAAATAACGTAGATTTCTATGAAAATAAATATACAAAATACACATAAAATGAAGTAAATACGTATAAAAAAAGATATACAAAATACACATAAAATAATGTAAACTTGTATCAAAATAAATAAACAAAATACTAATAAAAGAAAGTGTATTGTATATATATATATATATATATATATATATATATATATATATATATATATATATATATATATATATATATATATATATATATATATATATATATATATATATATATATATATATATATATATATATATATATATATATATATATATATATATATATATATATATACAAAATACAAATCAAATAACGTAAATTTATATAAAACTATATGCAAAATACAAAAGTAATTAAATTTGTGTGAAAATAGATATACAAAATACATGTCTATTTTGTATATTTATTTTCATACAAATTGAAATTATTTTGTTTATTTTTATATATTTTCATACAAATTTTCGTTATTTAATGTATTATTTTGTATATTTATTTTCTACAAATATACGTTCTTTTATCTGAATTTTGTTTATTGAATTGTAACAATTTACCTTATTTTGTATATCTATTTTCATACAAATTAAAATACTTCTGTGTATTTTGTATATAGTTTTATATAAATTTACGTTATTTTATGTGTATTTTGTATATTTATATTTATACAAATACACATTCTTTTATTGGTATTTTGTATATTTATTTTGATACAATTTACATTTTATGTGTATTTTGTATTCATTTTTATACGTATTTACTTCATTTTATGTATTTTATATATATTTTATAGAAATCTACGTTATTTTATGTGTATTCGTATATATATTTTGAAACAAATTTACATTGTTTTATATGTATTTGCATATCTATTTCAATACAAATTTACCTTATTGAATGTGTTTTTGTATATTTATTTTAATACAAATTTAATTTTTTTTTTTGTATTTTGGTATATATATTTTTTTAAAAATAAAAAAAATGCGTTATTTTATGTGTATTTTTATAAATATTTTGATACAAATCTACATTATTTTATGTATTTTGTATATACATTTCAATTCAAATTTAGCTTATTTTATCTGTATTTTGTATATCTATTTTCATACGAATTTAATTACTTCTGTGTATTTTGTATATAGTTTTATACAAATTTACGTTATTTTATGTGTATTTTATATTTATATTTATACAAATACACATTCTTTTATTGGTATTTTGTTTATTTATTTTGATACAATTTACATTATTTTATGTGTATTTTATACATTTTTTATACGTATTTACTTCTTTTTATGTGTATTTTGTATATATTTTTATACAAATCTACGTTATTTTATGTGTATTCATATATATATTTTGAAACAAATTTACATTGTTTTTATGTATTTTGCATATCTATTTCAATACAGTGATACAAATTTACATTATTTTATATATTTTATATATATATTTCAATACAAATTTAGTTTAATTTATGTATATTTTGTATATCTATTTTCATTTGTATATCAAATAAATAAACAAAATAGCAATAAAATAATGTAAATTTTTATGAGAAAACATATAGAAATGCACATAAAATAAAGTAAATTAGCAAATTTGTATTGAAATAGATATGAAAAATACATATAAAACAATGTAAATATGTTTCAAAATATATATAAGAATACACATAAAAGAACGTAGATTTCTATAAAAATATGTACAAAATACACATAAAATGAGGTAAATACGTATAAAAAAATGAATAAAAAATACATAAAAATCGTATCAAAATAAATAAACAAAATACCAGTAAAAGAATGTGTATTTGTAAAAATACAAATATACAAAATATACATAAAATATCGTAAATTTGTATAAAACTATATACAAAAATTCACAGAAGTAATTAAATTTGTATGAAAATATATATACAAAATACAGCTAAATTAAGCTAAATTTGAATTGAAATGTACATACAAAATACATAAAATAATATAAATCTGTATCAAAATATTTATACAAATACATATAATAACGTAGCTTTGTTTAAAAATATATAAACAAAATACACTTTAAGTAATGTAAATACGTATATAAAATATGTACAAAATACACATATAATCATGTAATTCGTATCAAAATAAATAAACAAAATAGTAATAAAATAATGTAAATTTGTATGAGAAAACATATACAAATAACGCAAATTTTTATAAAAATATATGTACAAAAATGCACATGAAATAAAGTAAATTTGCAAAAAAATATATATACAAAACACACACTAAATAATGTAAATGCGTACATAAAATAACCTAAATTTGTATAAAACAATATAAAAAATACACAAAAATATTTTAAATTTGTTTGAAAAGAAATATACAAAATACACATAAAATTAGGTAAATTTGTATTGAAATACATATACAAAATACACATCAAATAATGTAAATTTGAATGAAAATATATAAACAAATACACTTAAAATAACGTAAATTTGTATAAAATATATACAAGATACACATTAAATAATGTAAATGTGTATAAAAATATATATACAAAAACAAATAGAATAATGTAAAATCGTATCAAAATAAATACAGAATATTAATAAAATAATGTAAATTTGTATGAAAATAAAGATACAAAATTCCCAAAATTATCGCATTTTTTATAAAATATATTTACCAAAATACATACATAAATTATTTAAATTTGTATTGAAATAAATATACAAAATGCATATACAGTAAGGTAAATTTGTATTGAAAGAGATATTCAAAAATACATATAAAACAATGTAAATTTGTTTCAAAATATATATACGAATACACATAAAATAAAGTAGATTTCTATAGAAATATATATACAAAATACATATGAAATTATGTAAATACGCATAAAAATATATACAAAATACATATCAAATAATGTAAATTCGTGTCAAAATAAATAAACAAAATATCATGAAAAGAATGTGTATTTGTATGAAAATAGATAATAGATAATAAATTTGTATAAAATATATATGCAAGATACACATTAAATAATGTAAATATGTATAAAAGTATATACAATAAACAAATAGAATAATGTAACATCGTATCAAAATAAATACACGAATATTAATAAAATAATGTAAATTTGTATGAAAATAAAGATGCAAAATTCCCATAAAATAGCGCATTTCTTATAAAAATATATATACCAAAATACACATAAAATATTTGAATTTGCATTGAAATAAATCTACAAAATGCACATACAATAAGGTAAATTTGTCTTGAAAGAGATATGCAAAAATTCATATAAAACAATGTAAATTTGTTTCAAAATATATATTCGAATACAAATAAAAAAACGTAGATTTCTATAAAAATATGTATACAAAATACACATAAAATTAAGTAAATACGTATAAAAAAATGTATACAAAATACACATAAAATAATGTATTTTCGAATTAAAATAAATGTAAATTTGAATGAAAATATAAAAACAAATACACTTAAAACAACGTAAATTTGTATAAAATATATAAGCATGATACACATTAAATAATGTAAATGTGTATAAAAAAATATATACAAAAAACAAATAGAATAATGTAAAATCGTATCAAAATAAATACACAGAATATCAATAAAATAATGTAAATTTGTATGAAAATAAAGATGCAAAATTCCCAGAAATTATCGCATTTTTTATAAAAATATATATACCAAAATACACATAAAATATTTAAATTTGTATTGAAATAAATATACAAAATACATATACAGTAAAGTAAATTGGGTTGAAAGAGATATTCAAAAATACATATAAAACAATGTAAATTTGTTTCAAAATATATATACGAATACACATAAAATAAAGTAGATTTCTATAGAAATATATATACAAAATACATATGAAATTATGTAAATACGTATAAAAATATATATACAAAATACATATCAAATAATGTAAATTCGTGTCAAAATAAATAAACAAAATATCATGAAAATAATGTGAATTTGTATAAAAATAGATAATAGATAATAAATTTGTATAAAATATATGCAAGATACTCATTAAATAATGTAAATATGTATAAAAAAGTATATACAAAAACAAATAGAATAATGTAAATTCGTATCAAAATAAATACACCGAATATTAATAAAAATGTAAATTTGTATGAAAATAAAAGATGCAAAATTCCCATAAAATAGCGCATTTCTTATAAAAATATATATACCAAAATACACATAAAATATTTAAATTTGTATTGAAATAAATATACAAAATGCACATACAATAAGGTAAATTTGTATTGAAAGAGATATGCAAAAATACATATAAAACAATGTAAATTTGTTTCAAAATATATATACGAATACAAATAAAAAACGTAGATTTCTATAAAATATATATACAAAATACACATAAAATTAAGTAAATACGTATAAAAAATGTGTATTTGTAAAATTATAAATATACAAAATACACATAAAATATCGTAAATTTGTAAAACTGTATACAAAATACACAGAAGTAATGACATTTGTATGAAAATATATATACAAAATACAGCTAAAATAAGCTAAATTTGAATTGAAATGTACATACAAAATACATAAAATAATGTAAATCTGTATCAAAATATTTATACAAATACATATAATAACGTAGATTTGTTTAAAATATATAAAACAAATACACATTAAGTAAATAATGTAAATACGTATAAAATATATGTACAAAATACACATATAATCATGTTCGTATCAAAATTAATAAACAAAATAGCAATAAAATAATTTAAATTTGTTTGAAGAAATATACAAAATACACATAAAATTAGGTAAATTTGTATTGAAATATATATACAAAATACACATCAAATAATGTAAATTTGAATGAAAATATATAAACAAATACACTTAAAATAACGTAAATTTGTATAAAATATATATGCAAGATACACATTAAATAATGTAAATGTGTAAAAAAAATATATATATATAAAAAAACAAGTAGAATAATGTAAATCGTATCAAAATAAATACACAGAATATCAATAAAATAATGTAAATTTGTATGAAAATAAAGATGCAAAATTCCCAAAAATTATCGCATTTTCATAAAAATATATTTACCAAAATACACATAAAATATTTAAATTTGTATTGAAATAAATATACAAAATGCATATACAGTAAGGTAAATTTGTATTGAAAGAGATATTCAAAAATACATATAAAACAATGTAAATCTGTTTCAAAATATATATACGAATACACATAAAATAAAGTAGATTTCTATAGAAATATATATACAAAATACATATGAAATTATGTAAATACGTATAAAAATATATATACAAAATACATATCAAATAATGTAAATTCGTGTCAAAATAAATAAACAAAATATCATGAAAAGAATGTGTATTTGTATGAAAATAGATAATAGATAATAAATTTGTATAAAATATATATGCAATATACACATTAAATAATGTAAATATGTATAAAAAAGTATATACAAAAAACAAATAGAATAATGTAACATCGTATCAAAATAAATACACCGAATATTAATAAAATAATGTAAATTTGTATGAAAATAAAGATGCAAAATTCCCATAAAATAGCGCATTTCTTATAAAAATATATATACCAAAATACACATAAAATATTTAAATTTGCATTGAAATAAATATACAAAATGCACATACAATAAGGTAAATTTGTATTGAAAGAGATATGCAAAAATACATATAAGACAATGTAAATTTGTTTCAAAATATATATACGAATTCAAATAAAAAAAATGGATTTCTATAAAAAATATATATACAAAATACACATAAAATTAAGTAAATACGTATAAAAAAATGGATACAAAATACACATAAAAACATGTAATTTCGAATTAAAATTAATTTAAATTTGACTGTAATTATAAAACATATACACTTAAAATAACGTAAATTTGTATAAAATATATATGCAAGATACACATTAAATAATGTAAATGTTTATAAAAAAATATATACAAAAAACAAATAGAATAATGTAAAATCGTATCAAAATAAATACACAGAATATCAATAAAATAATGTAAATTTGTATGAAAATAAAGATGCAAAATTACCAAATATTATCGCATTTTTATAAAATATATATACCAAAATACACATAAAATATTTAAATTTATATTGAAATAAATATACAAAATGCATATACAGTAAGGTAAATTTGTATTAAAGAGATATTCAAAATACATATAAAACAATGTAAATTTGTTTCAAAATATATACGAATACACATAAATAAAGTAGATTTCTATAAATATATATACAAAATACATATGAAATTATGTAAATACGTATAAAATATATATACAAAATACATATCAAATAATGTAAATTCGTGTCAAAATAAATAAACAAAATATCATGAAAAGAATGTGTATTTGTATGAAAATAGATAATAGATAATAAATTTGTATAAAATATATATGCAAGATACTCATTAAATAATGTAAATATGTATAAAAAAGTGTATATAAAAAACAAATAGAATAAAGTAAATTCGTATCAAAATAAATACACCGAATATTAATAAAATAATGTAAATTTGTATGAAAATAAACATAAAAAATTTCCATAAAATAGCGCATTTCTTAAAAAATATATATACCAAAATACACATAAAATATTTAAATTTGTATTGAAATAAATATACAAAATGCACAGACAATAAAGGTAAATTTGTATTGAAGAGATATGCAAAATACATATAAAACAATGTAAATTTGTTCCAAATATATATACGAATACAAATAAAAAAAGTAGATTTCTATAAAAATATATATACAAAATACATAAAATTAAGTAAATACGTATAAAAAATGTATACAAAATACACATAAAATAATGTAAATACGATTTAAAATAAATAAACAAAATACCAATAAAAGAATGTATTTGGATAAATATAAATATACAAAATACATATACAAAATAAACATAAAATAAGGTAGATTTGTAATAAAATATATGTACAAAATACACATAAAATAATGTAAATTTATATGAAAATATATACAAATACACATAAAATACCATGAATTTGTATAAAAATATATATTCAAAATAAATATTAAATAATGGAAAAGCGTATAAATATATATATACAAAGTACATATAAAATAATGTAAATTCGTATCAATATAAATCAACAAAACACCAATAAAATATAAATATATATATATATATATATATATATATATATATATATATATATATATATATATATATATATATATATATATATATATATATATTTTTAAATATATATATACAAAATACACATAACATAACTAAAATATGTATTAAAATATATACAAAAATACATAGAAATAATTTGAGTTTGTATGAAAATAGATATTCAAAATACACATAAAACTAGGTAAATTTCTTTTGAAATGTATATACAAAATAGCCATAAAATATTGTAAATTTGTGTCAAAATATATAAACAAATACACATAAAATAACGTAAATTTGTATGAAAAATATATACAAAATACACATAGAATAATGTCAATTCGTATCAAAATGAATGAGCAGAATATCAATAAAATAATGTATATTTGTATGAAAATAAAGATGCAAAATACCCAAAAAATAAAGCATATGTTTATAAAAATACAGATACAAAAATACACATCGAATAATTAAATTTGTATTAAAATTAATATACATAATGCGTATATAATAAGGTAAATTTGTATTGAAAAAATATGCAACATACACGTTTACTCATACAAATTTATATTATTTTATTGGTATTTTCTTTATTTATTTTGATACGAATTACATGATTATATGTGTATTTTGTACACATTTATACGTATTTACATTATTTAATGTGTATTTTGTTTATATATTTTCATACAAATTTACGTTATTATATATGTATTTGTATAAATATTTTGATACAAATTTACTTTATTTCATGTATTTTGTATATATATTTCAATTCAAATTTAGCTTATTTTGTGTGTATTTTGTATATATTTTCATACAAATTTAATTACTTCTGTGTATTTATGTATATAGTTTTATATAAATTTACGTTATTTTATGTTTATTTTGTATATTTATATTTATACAAATACACATTCTTTTATTGGTATTTTGTTTATTTATTTTGATACAATTTACATTATTTTATGTATTTTGTATACATTTTTATACTAATTTTGTATATATATATATATATATATATATATATATATATATATATATATATATATATATATATATATATATATATATATATATATATATATATATATATATATATATATATATATATATATATATATATATATATATTTACGTTATTTTATGTGTATTTTATATATTTTTGAAACAAATTTACATTTATTTATATGTATTTTATATATTTCAATTTAAATTTACCTTATTGTATTTTATATTTTAATACAAATCTTATTATTTTATGTGTATTTTGGTATATATTTTATAAATAAAAATACGTTATTTTAAGTTATTTTTTATGTATTTTCATTCAAATTTACATTATTATTTATTGTATTGTATATATTTTACAAATTTACCTAATTTTATGTGTATTTTGTATATATTTTCATACAAATTTAAAATATTTTGTGTATTTTTGTATATAGTTTGATACAAATTTAGGTTATTTTATGTGTTTTTTGAATATCTATTAAATATATATACAAAATACATATGAAATTATGTAAATACGTATAAAAATATATATACAAAATACATATCAAATAATGTAAATTCGTGTCAAAATAAATAAACAAAATATCATGAAAAGAATGTGTATTTGTATGAAAATAGATAATAGATAATAAATTTGTATAAAATATATATGCAAGATACACATTAAATAATGTAAATATGTATATGTATAAAAAGTATATACAAAAACAAATAGAATAATGTAAAATCGTATCAAAATAAATACACCGAATATTAATAAAATAATGTAAATTTGTATGAAAATAAAGATGCAAAATTCCCATAAAATAGCGCATTTCTTATAAAATATATATACCAATATACATAAAATTTTTAAATTTGTATTGGAATAAATATACAAAATGCATATACAATAAGGTAAATTTGTATTGAAAGAGATATGCAAAATACATATAAAACAATGTAAATTTGTTTCAAAATATATACGAATACAAATAAAAAACGTAGATTTCTATAAAATATATATACAAAATACACATAAAATTAAGTAAATACGTATAAAAAAAATGTATTCAAAATACATATAAAATAATGTAAATTCGAATTAAAATAAATAAACAAAATACCAATAAAAGAATGTGTATTTGGATAAATATGAATATACAAAATACACATACAAAATAAACATAAAATAAAAGATTTGTAATAAAATATATCTTCAAAATACACATACAATAATGTAAATTCATATGAAAATATATATACAAATACATAAAATACCATGAATTTGTATAAAAAATTATATTAAAAATAAATATTAAATAATGTAAGAGCGTATAAAAATATATATACAAAGTACATATAAAATGAAAATTAAGATGCAAAATACCTATAAAATAACGCATTTTTTTTATAAAATTATTGATACCAAAATACAAAAAATATTTGAACTTGTATTAAAATAAATATACAAAATGCACAAACAATAAGGTAAATTTGTATTGAAATAGATATGGAAAATTCATATAAAATAATGTAAATTTGTTTCAAAATATATATACGAATACACATAAAATAACGTAGATTTCTTTAAAATACATATACAAAATACACATAAAATTAAGTAAATACGTATAAAAAATGTATACAAAATACACATAAAATAATGTAAATTCGTATAAATGTAAATAAACAATATACCAATAAAAGAATGTGTATTTGTATAAATATAAATATACAAAATGCACATAAAATAACGTAAATTTATATAAAACTATATACATAAAATAACGCAAATTTCTATAAAATTATATGTACAAAATGAACATTAGATAAATTTGTATAAAATATATATACAAAACACACATTAGATAATGTAAATGAGTATAAAATATGTATACAAAATACCTATAAAATAATCTAAATTCGTATCAATTAAATTAAGAAATACCAATAAAATAATGTAATTTTGGATGAAAATATATATACAAAATACACATGAAATAACCTAAATACAAATACAAATATACACATAAAATAATTTAAAAATGAATGAAATAAATATACAAAATAAACATAAAATAAAGGTAAATTTGTAATGAAATATATGAAAAATACACATAAAATAATATAAATTTGTATGAAAATATATATACAAATACACATTAAATAACATGAATTTGTATAAAATTTGTATCAAAATATACTTATACACACAATAAAATAACGTAATTTTTTAATGAAAATGTATATACAAAATACACATAAAATAATTTAAATACGTAGAAAATATATATACAAAAACACATAAAATAATGTAAATATGCATTAAAATATATAAACAAATACACATAAAATAATGTAAATTTGGATAACAAATACATACAAAATTAACATTAAATAATGTAAATATATATAAAAAAAAATATAAAAAAAACACATAGAATAATGTTAAATCGTATCAAAATAAATAAAGAGAATATCAATAAAATAATGTAAATTTGTATGAAAATAAAGATGCAAAATATCCATATAATATCGCATATTTGCATAAAATATATATACAAAATACATATAAAATAATTAAATTTGTATTAAAATAAATATACAAAATGCACGTACAATAAAGTAAATTTATATTGAAATAGATATGCAAAATACACATTAATAATGTAAATTTGTATCAAAATATATATACGAATACTCATAAAATAGAGTAAATTTCTATGAAAATATACATACAAAATAGATATACAAAATACACATATAACTAGTTAAATTTGTATTTAAATACATGTACAAAAAACACATAAAATAATGTAGATTTGTATGAAATGAAAACAAATACATTTTATATAAAATATATATACAAAATACACATAGAATAATGTAAAATCATATCAAAATAAATACACAGAATATCAATAAAATAATGTAAATTTTTATAAAAATAAAGATGCAAAATACCCATAAAATAAAGCATATTTTTTATAAAAATACATATACAAAAATACACATAGATTAATCAAATTTGTATTAAAATTAATATACAAAATGCACATACAATAAGGTAAATTTGTATTGAAAAAATATGCAAAATACACATAAAACAATGTAAATTTGTTTCAAAATATATATACGAATACACATAAAATAACGCAGATTTCTATAGAAATATATATTCAAAATACACTTGAAATAATGTAAATACGTATAAAAATATATATACAAAATACACATTAAATAATGTTAATTCTTGTCAAAATAAATAAACAAAATATCATGAAGAGAATGTGTATTTGTATGAAAATAGATATACAAAATACACATAAAATAACCTAAATTTGTATAAAACTATATACTAAAATACACAAAATACTTTAAACTTGTATGAAATTAAATATACAAAAAACATATAAAATTAGGTAAATTTGTATTGAAATACATATACAAAATACACTGAAAATAATGTAAATTTGAATGAAAATATATAAACATATAGACTTAAAATAACGTAAATTTGTATCAAATATATATACAAAAAAAACATTAAATAATGTAAATATGTATAAAAAATATATACAAAACACAAATAAAATAATGTAAAATCGTATCAAAATAAATACAGAAAATATTAATAAAATAATGTAAATTTGTATGAAAATTAAGATGCAAAATACCCATAAAATAATGCATTTTTTATAAAAATATATATACTAAGAAACATAAAATATTTTATTTTTTATTAAAATAAATAGATATACAAAATACTCATAAAATAAGCTAAATTTGAATTGAAATATATATACAAAATACATAAAATAATGTAAATTTGTATCAAAATACTTTTACAAATACACATATAATAACGTAAATTTGTATAAAATATATAAACAAAAAACACATTAAATAATGTAAATACGTATAAAAAATGTACAAAATACACAAATAATCATGTAATTCGTATCAAAATAAATAGACAAAATACCAATAAAATAATGTAAATTTCTATGAAAACATATACAAATACCCATAAATAACGAACATATGAATAAAAATATATATAATATAATATAATTTTAAACATATTTAAAATATTTAATGTATATTTTGTATATATATTTTATCAAATATACGTTATTTTATATGTATTATTTATATATTTTCATACAAATTTACATTATTTTATGTGAGTTTTGTGTATATTCAATACAAATTTGCCTAACTTTATGTGTATTTTGCATATCTATTTTCAAACAAATTTAAATTATTTTTGTATTTTATATATTTTGATACAAATTTTAGTTATTTATTTGTTTTTGTATATATATTTTCCTAAATATACATTCTTTTATTGGAATTTGTTTATTTAATTTTTACAATTTACATTATTTTATGTGTATTTTGTATATATATTTTCTACGTATTTAAATTATTTTATGTATTTATATATACATTTTCATACAAATTTACGTTATTTATGTGTATTTATATATTTTGACACAAATTTACAATATTTTAGTATTTTGTATATATATTCAAAAGAAATTTACCTAGTTTTATGTGTATTTTGAATATCTATTTTCATTCAAACTCAAATTATTTTATGTATTTTGTATATATTTCAATACAAATTTTAGTTAGGTTATGTGTATTTTGTAAATCTATTTTCATTCAAATATATATTATTTTATTGGTATTTTGTTGATTTATATTGATGCAATTTACATTATTTTATATACTTTGTATATATATTTTATACGCATTTACATTATTTAATATTTATTTTGAGTATATAATTTTATACAAATTCATGGTATTTTATGTGTATTTGTATATATTTTCATATAAATTTACATTATTTTATGTATTTTGTACATATATTCATTACAAATTTACCTTATTTTGTTTATTTTGTATGTATATTTTACATTTATATTTATACAAATACACATTCTTTTATTGGTATTTTGTTTATTTATTTTGTTTCAATTTACATTATTTTATGTGTATTTACATTTTTATACGTATTTACTTTTTTAAGTGTATTTTGTATACATATTTTATAGAAATCTACGTTATTTTATGTGTATTCGTACATATATTTTGAAACAAATTTACATTGTTTTATATGTACAATAAGGTAAATTTGTATTGAAATAGATATGCAAAATACATATAAAGCAATGTAAATTTGTTTCAAAATATGTATACGAATACACATAAAATAACGTAGATTTCTATAAAAATATATCTACAAAATACACATAAAATGAAGTAAATACGTATAAAAATGTATACAAAATACACATAAAATAATGTAAATTCGTATCAAAATAAATAAACAAAATACCAATAAAAGAATGTGTTGTATAAATATAAATATACAAAATACATAAAATAACGTAAATGTATATAAAACTATATAAAAATACACAAGTAATTAAATTTGTGAAAATATATACAAACACACAAAATAAGCTAAATTTGAATTGAAATATATACAAAATACATGAAATAAAAGTAAATTGGTATCAAAATATTTATGCAAATACACATATAATAACGTAAATTTGTATGAAAATATATAAACAAAATACACATTAAATAATGTAAATAGTATAAAAAAATGTGTACAAAATACACATATAATCATGTAATTCGTATCAAAATAAATAAACAAAATACCAATAAAATAATATAAATTTGCATGAGTAAACGTGTATAAATATAAATGTACAAAATACACATACAAAATAAACATAAAATAAAATTAAATTTGTAATGAAATATATGTACAAATACACATAAAATAATGTAAATTTATATGAAAATATATATACAAATACACATAAAATACCATGAATTTGTATAAAATTATATATTCAAAATAAATATTAAATAATGTAAATGCGTATAAAAATATATATAAAAAGTACATATAAAATAATGTAAATTCGTATCAATATAAATCAACAAAATACCAATAAAATAATATATATTTGAATGAAAATAGATTTACAAAATACACATAACATAGCTAAAATTTGTATTGAAATATATACAAAAATATAAAATAATTTGAGTTTGTATGAAAATAGATATTCAAAATACACATAAAACTAGGTAAATTTCTTTTGAAATATATATATACAAAATACCCATAAAATATTGTAAATTTGTGTCAAAATATATAAACAAATACACATAAAAGAATGTCAAATCGTATCAAAATGAATGAGCAGCATATCAATAAAATAACGTAAATTTGTATGAAAATAAAGATGCAAAATACCCATAAAATAAACCATATTTTTATAAAATATATATACAAAAAATTAAATTTGTATTAAAATTAATATACAAAATGCATATACAATAAGGTAAATTTGTATTGAAAAAATATGCAAAATACACATAAAAGTGTAAATTTGTTTAAAAATCTATATACGAATACACATAATATAACGTAGATTTCTATATCAATATATATACAAAATACACATGAAATTATGTAAATACGTATAAAATATATTTACTAAATACACATTAAATAATTTAAATTCTCGCCAAAATAAATAAACAAAATATCAATAAAAGAATGTGTATTTGTGTGAAAATAGATATACAAAATACTCATAAAATAACCTAAGTTTGTATAAAACTATATGAAAAATACAAAAATAATTTAAATTTGTATGAAAATAAATATACAAAATACACATAAAATTAGGTAAATTTGTATTGAAATACATATACAAAATACATAAAATAATGGAAGTTTGAATGAAAATATATAAACATATACACTTAAAATAACGTAAATTTGTATCAAATATATATACAAAATACTAATTAAATAATGTAAATATGTATAAAAAAATATATTCAAAACACAAATAAAATAATGTAAAATCGTATCAAAATAAATACACAGAATATTAATAAAATAATGTAAATTTGTATGAAAATAAAGATGTAAAATAGCCATAAAATAACGCATTTTTTATAAAATATATATACCAAAATACACATAAAATATTAAAATTTGTATTAAAATAAATATAAAAAATGCAAATAATATAATGTAAATTTTTATTGAAATATATATGAAAAATACATATAAAAAAATTTAAATTTTTTTAAAAATATATATACTAATAAAAATAAAATAACTTTGATTTATATAAAAAATATATACAAAATACACATAAAATGAAGTAAATACGTATAAAAATATATACAAAATACACATAAAAATCGTATCAAAATAAATAAACAAAATACTAGTAAAAGAAAGTGTATTTGTATAAATATAAATATACAAAATTCACATAAAATATCGTAAATTTGTATAAAACTATATACAAAAACACACAGAAGTTATTAAATTTGTATGAAAATATGTATACAAAATGCAGCTAAAATAAGCTAAATTTGAATTGAAATGTACATACAAAATACAGAAAATAATGTAAATCTGTATCAAAATATTTATACAAATACATATAATAACGTAGATTTGTTTAAAAATATATAAACAAAATACACATTAAGTAATGTAAATACGTATAAAAAATATGTACAGAATACACATATAATCATGTAATTCGTAATACACATAGAATAATTAAATTTGTATTAAAATTAATATACAAAATGCATATACAATAAATTTAAATTTGATAAAATATATTAAATGAAATAAATATACAAAATAAACATAAAATAACCTAAATTTGTAATAAATATATGTAAGAATACACATAAAATAATATAAATTTGTGAAAATATATATACAAATACACATAAAATAACATAAATTTGTATAAAATTTGTTTCAAAATATATACGAATACACACAATAAAATAACGTAAATTTTTATGAAAATGTATATATAAAATACACATAAAATAATTTAAATACGAAGAAAAATATATATTCAAAATACACATAAAATAATGTAAATTCGTAAAATTAAATACACAAAATTCCAATAAAAGAATTTATATTTGTAGGAAAATATAGATACAAAAAATAATAAAATAACTAAATTTGTATAAAAATATATACAAAAATACACAAAAATAATTTAAATTTGTTTGAAAATAGATATGCAAAATACACATAAAGTTAGGCAAATTTGTATTGAAATACATATACAAAACTCACATAAAATAATGAAAATTTGTATTAAAATATATAAACAAATACATATAAAATAACGTAAATTTGGATAAAATATATATACAAAATATACATTAAATATTTTAACTATGTATAAAATATATTATATTATATATATTTTTATTGATGTTTGCGTTATTTATGTATATTTTGTATATGTTTTCTCATAGAAATTTACATTATTTTATTAGTATTTATCTATTTATTTTGACACAATTACATGATTATTGTGTATTTTGTACATTTTATACGTATTTACATTATTTAATGTATTTTATTTATATATTTTATACAAATTTACGTTATTATATGTATTTATATTTTGATACAAATTTACATTATTTATGTATTTATATATATTTCAATTCAAATTTACTTATTTTATGTATTTTGTAAATCTATTTATTTTAATACAAAATCAAATATTTATGTTTTTCGTATATATATTTTATAAAAAATGCGTTATTTTATGGGTATTTTACATCTTAATTTTCATACAAATTTACATAATTTTATTAATATTTTCTGTATTTATTTTGATACGATTTTACATTATTTTATTTGTGTTTTGTATATATTTTTTATACATATTACATTATTTAATGTTTTTGTATATATATTTGATACAAATTTACGTTATTTTAAGTCTATATGTTTATATATTTTCATTCAAATTACATTATTTTATGTATTTTGTATATATATTTCAATACAAATTTACCTATTTTATATGTTTTTGTATATTTATTTTCATACAAATTTAAATTATTTTGTATTTTGTATATAGTTTTATACAAATTTAGGTTATTTTATGTGTATTTTGTATATCTATTTCATACAAATACATTCTTTTCATGATATTTTGTTTATTTACATTGACACAATTAACATTATTTAATGTATTTATATATATTTTTATATATTTATATTATTTCAAGTATTTTGTATATATATTTTATAGAAATCTACATTATTTTATGTGTATTCGTATATATTTTGATACAAATTTACATTATTTATGTGTATTTTGCATATATTTCAATACAAATTTACTTTATTGTATGTGCATTTTGTATATTAATTTTAATACAAATTTGATTATTTTATGTATTTTTATATATATTTTATACAAATGCATTATTATATGTGTATTTTGCATATTTATTTTCATACAAATTTACATTATTTTATTGATATTTTGTATATTTATTTTATTTTTTATATATATTATAAATGTATTTCATACAAATTTACATTATTTTATTGATATTCTCTTTATTTATTTTGATACGATTTAACATTATTCTATGTGTTTTTGTATATATTTTTATACATATTTACATTATTTAATGTTCATTTTGTATATATATTTTATCCAAATTTACATTATTTTATGTGTATTTGTTTATATATTTTCATACATATCTACATTATTTTATGTGTTTTTGTATATATATTTTCTACGTATTTAAATTATTTTATGTATTTTGTATATACATTTTCATAAAAAATTACGTTATTTTTATGTATAAGTATATATTTTGATATAAAATTTTATACAAATTCATGTTATTTTATGTGTATTTGTATATATATTTTCATACAAATTTATATTATTTTATGTGTATTTTTACATATATTTCATTACAAATTTACATTATTTTATGCAGATTTTGTATATTTATTTCATTCAATTTTAAATTATTTTATGTGTATATTTGTATTTGTATTTAGGATATTTTAGTGTATTTTCTATATATATTTTCATCCAAAATTACATTATTTTATTGGAAATTTATTAATTTAATTCGATACGAGTTTAGATTATTTCATTGGTATTTTGTATACATATTTTTATACGCATTTACATTATTTAATGTATGTTTTGTATATATATTTTCATGCAAATTTACTTTATGTTCATTTTGTACATATATTTTTATAGAAATTTGCGTTATTTCATGTATAGTTTTATATAAATTTACGTTATTTTATGTGCATTTTGTATATTTATATTTATACAAATACACATTATTTTATTGCTATATTGTTTATTTATATTTATAATTTACATTATTTTATGTGTATTTTGTATACATTTTTTATACGTATTTACTTAATTTTATGTGTTTTTGTATATATATTTTATAGAAATCTACGTTATTTTATGTGTATTCATATATATTTTGAAACATATTTACATAATTTTATATGTATTTTGCATATCTATTTCAATACAAATTTACCTTATTGTATGTGCATTTTGTATATTTATTTTGATACAAATTCAAATAT
Source organism: Eriocheir sinensis (assembly GCF_024679095.1). Classification (NCBI taxonomy): domain Eukaryota; kingdom Metazoa; phylum Arthropoda; class Malacostraca; order Decapoda; family Varunidae; genus Eriocheir; species Eriocheir sinensis. The sequence goes on from NW_026111653.1 coordinate 266,757, forward strand.
TTTGTGTATTTTGGTATCAATAATTTTATAAAAATGCGTTATTTTATAGGTATTTTGCATCTTAATTTTCATACAAATTTACATTATTTTATTAATATTCTGTGTATATATTTTGATACGATTTTACATTATTCTATTTGTGTTTTTTTATATATTTTTTTATACATATTTACATTATTTAATGTGTATTTTGTATATATATTTCATACAAATTTACGTTATTATATGTGTATTTGTTTATATATTTTCTTTCAAATTTACATTATTTTATGTGTATTTTGTATATGTATTTCAATAGAAATTAACCTAATTTTATGTGTATTTTGTATATTTCTTTTCATACAAATTTAAATTATTTTTGTGTATTTTTGTATATAGTTTTATACAAATTTAGGTTATTTATGTACGCATTTACATTATTTAATGTGTGTTTTGTATATATTTTTATCCAAAGTTAATTTATTTTACGTTCATTTTTGGACATATATTTTTATAGAAATTAGCGTTATTTTATATGTATTTGTATATGTTTTCTCATACAAATTTACATTATTTTATTGCTATTTTGTTTATTTAGTTTGATACGAATTACATGATTATATGTGTATTTTGTACATATTTTTTTACGTATTTACATTACTTAATGTGTATTTTGTTTATATATTTTTAAACAAATTTACGTTATTATATGTATTTTTATAAATATTTTGATACAAATTTACATTATTTTATGTATTTTGTATATACATTTCAATTCAAATTTAGCTTATTTTATCTGTATTTTGTATATCTATTTTCATACAATTTTAATTACTTTTGTGTATTTTTGTATATAGTTTTATACAAATTTACGTTATTTTATGTGTATTTTGTATATTTATATTTATACAAATACACATTCTTTTATTATTTTGTTTATTTATTTTGATACAATTTACGTTATTTTATGTGTATTTTGTTTTTTCTTATACGTATTTACTTCATTTTACGTGTATTTTGTATATATATTTTTTATACAAATCTACGTTATTTTATGTGTATTCGTATATATATTTTGAAACAAATTTACATTGTTTTATATGTATTTTGCATATCTATTTCAATACAGATTTACCTTATTGTATGTGTATTTTGTATATTTATTTTAATACAAATTAATTTTTTATGTATTTTGTATATATATTTAAAAAATGCGTTATTTTATTGGTATTTTGCTTCTTTATTTTCATACAAATTTACATTATTTTATTAATATTCTGTGTATTTATTTTGATACGATTTTACATTATTCTATTTGTGTTTTATATATTTTTTATACAAATTTACGTTATTTTAAGTGTATTTGTTAATGTATTTTCATTTAAATTTACAGTATTTTATGTGTATTTTGTATATGTATTTCAATACAAATTTACCTATTTTATGTATTTTGTATATTTATTTTCATACAAATTTAAATTATTTTGTGTATTTTGTATATAGTTTTATACAAATTTATATTTATCTTATGTGTATTTGTATATTTATTTTCATACAAATACACATTCTTTAATTGACATTTTGTTTATTTATTTTGACATAATTTACATTATTTAATGTGTATTTTGTATATATATTTTTATACGTATTTACATTCTTTCATGTGTATTTTGTATATTTATAAAAAATGCGTTATTTTATGGGTATTTTGCATCTTTATTTTCATACAAATTTACATTATTGTATTTACATTCTGTGTATTTATTTTAATACGATTTTAAATTATTCTATTTGTGTTTTGTATATATATTTTTTATACATATTTACATTATTTATATATATTTTATACAAATTTATGTTAATTTAAGTGTATTTGTTTATATATTTTCATTCAAATTTACATTATTTTATGTGTATTTTGTATATGTATTTCTTTACAAATTTACCTAATTTTATATGTATTTTGTATATTTATTTTCATACAAATTTAACTTAATTTTGTGTATTTTTATATATAGTTTTATACAAATTTACGTTATTTTATGTGTATTTTGTATATGTATTTTCATACAAATACACATTCTTTTATTGATATTTTAATTATTTATTTTGACACGAATTTACATTATTTAATGTGTATTTAGTATATATATTTTTATACGTATTTACAACATTTCATGTATATTTTGTATATATATTTCTATAGAAATCTACGTTATTTTATGTGTATTCGTATATATATTTTGAAACAAATCTACATTATTTTATGTGTATTTTGTATATATATTTCATTATAAATTTGCCTTATTTTAAGTTTATTTTTATATCTATTTTCATTCAAATTCAAATCATTTTATGTGTATATATTTATTTGTATTTACGTTATTTTATGTGTATTTTCTATATATATTTTCATTCAAAATTACATTATTTTATCGGTATTTTGTTTATTTATTTCGATACGAATTTAGATTATTTCATGTGTATTTTCTATACATATAAATATATAGTAGATTTCTATGAAAATATATATTCAAAATACATATAAAATTATGTAAATAAGTAAAAATATATATATATCAAATACACCTAAAAAAAATGAAAATTCGTATCAAAATAAATAAATAAAATTCCGATAAAAGAACGTATATTTGTAGGAAAATAAATATACAAAATACACATAAAATTACTAAAATTTGAATAAAAATATATACAAAATACACAAAATTAATTTAAATTTGTATGAAATGAAAACAAATTCACATATCAAATGTGAAATTTATATTTAAATATACAAATTCACATAAAATAATGTAAATTTGTATGAAATGAAAACAAATTCACATAAAATAACGTACATTGGTATAAAATAGATATACAAAATATACATAGAAAAATGTAAAATCGTATCAAAATAAATACACAGAATATCAATAAAATAATGTAATTTTGTGAAAATAAAGATGCAAAATACATAAAATAAAGCATATTTTATAAAATACATATACAAAATACACATAGAATAGCTAAATTTGTATTAAACTTAATATACAACATGCACGTACAATACGGTCACTTTGTATGGAAAAAATATGCAAAATGCACATAACCCAATGTATAGTTGTTTCAAAATATATATACGAATACCCATACAATAACGTATATTTCTATAAATATATATACAAAATACACATGAAATGACGTAAATACGTATAAAATATATATACACAATACACATTAAATAATGTAAATTCGCATCAAAATAAATAAACAAAATATCAATAAAAGAATGTGTATGAAATAGATATACAAAATACACATAAAATATTGTAAATTTGAATAAAACTCTATACAAAATACACAAAAAAAATTTAAATTTGTATAAAATATATATACAAAATACACATGAAATTAGGTAAATTTCTATTGAAATACATATACAAAATACACATCAAATAATGTAAATTTGAATAAAAATATATAAACAAATACACTTAAAATAACGAAAATTTGTATGAAATATATAGAAAATACACATTAAATCATGTAAATATGTATAAAAATATATATACAAAACACAAATAGAATAATGTAAAATAGTATCAAAATAAATACACAGAATATTAATAAAATAATGTAAATTTGTATGAAAATAAAGATGCAAAATACCCAAAAAACAACGCATTTTTTTATGAAAATATATATACCAAAATGCACATAAAATATTTAAATTTGTATTACAATAAATATACAAAATGCACATACAATAAGGTAAATTTGTATTGAAATAGATATGCAAAATACATATAAAACAATGTAAATTTGTTTCAAAATATACATACGAATACTCATAAAATAACGTAGATTCCTATAAAATATATATACAAAATACACATAAAATGAAGTAAATACGTATAAGAAAATGTATACAAAATACACATAAAATAATGTAAATTCGTATCAAAATAAATAAACTAAATGCCAATAAAAGAATGTTTACTTGCATAAATATAAATATACAAAATACACATAAAATAACGTAAAATTGTATAAAACTATATACAAAAATAAACAAAAATAATTAAATTTGTATGAAAATAGATATACAAAAGACACATAAAATAAGCTAAATTTGAATTGAAATAAATATAGAAAATACATAAAATAATGTAAATTTGTATCAAAATATATATTCAAATTCACATATAATAACGTAAATTTGTATAAAAATATATAAACAAAATACACATTAAATAATGTAAATACGTATAAAAGATATGTACGTAATGTAAAAATTTATATAATTAAAGATGCAAATTACCCATAAAATATCTTATATTTAAAAAAAAATATATACAAAAATACACATAAAATAATTAAATTTGTATTAAAATAAATATACAAAATACACATACAATAACGTAGATTTTTATTGAAATAGATATGCAAAAAACACATAAAATAATGAAATTTTTTATCAAAATATATACGAATACACACAATAAAATTACATAAATTTTATGAAAATATATATACATAATACACATAAAATAATGTAAATACATAGAAAATATATATACAAAATACACATAAAATAATATAAATTCGTATCAAAATAAATAAACAAAATTTCCTCTAAAAGAATGTATATGTGTAGGAAAATATATATACAAAATACAAATAAAATAAAATAAAATTGTATAAAAATAATACAAAAATACACAAAAATAATTTAAATTTGTTTGAAAATAGATATGCAAAATACAAATGAAATTAGGCAAATTTTATTGAAATACATATACAAAATACACATAAAATAATGTAAATTTGTATGAAAATATATAAACAAATACACATAAGATAACGTAAATTTCCATAAAATATATGTACAAAATATACATTAAATAATGTAAATATGTCTAAAAATATATATACAAAATACACAGAATAACATAAAATCGTATCAAAATAAATAAACAGACAATCAATAAAATAATGTAAATTTGTATGAAAATAAAGATGCAAAATACCCATATAATAACGCATATTTGTTTAAAAATATATATACAAAAATACACATAAAATAATTAAATTTGCATCAAAATAAATATACAAAAGGCACATACAATAAAGAAAATTTGTATTGAAATAGATATGCGAAATACACATAAATAATGTAAATTTGTATCAAAATATATATACGAATACACATAAAATAGAGTAATTTTCTATGAAAATATATATTCAAAATACATATAAAATTATGTAAATAAGTATATAAATATATATATCAAATACACCTAAAATAATGAAAACTCGTATCAAAATAAATAAACAAAATTCCGATAAAAGAACGTATATTTGTAGGAAAATAAATATACAAAATTCACATAAAATTACGAAAATTTGAATAAAAATATATACTAAAATACACAAAATTAATTTCAATTTGTATGAAAATAGATATACATAATACACATATAATTAGTTAAATTTGTATTTAAATACATGTACAAAATACACATAAAATAATGTAAATTTGTATGAAATGAAAACAAATTCACATAAAATAACGTTCATTTGTATGAAATATATATATACAAAATATACATAGAATAATGTAAAATCGTATCAAAATAAATACACAGAATATCAATAAAATAATGTAAATTTGTATGAAAATAAAGATGCAAAATTCCCAAAAATTATCGCATTTTTTATAAAAATATATTTACCAAAATACACATAAAATATGTAAATTTGTATTGAAATAAATATACAAAATGCATACACAGTAAGGTAAATTTGTTTTGAAAGAGATATTCAAAAATACATATAAAACAATGTAAATCTGTTTCAAAATATATATACGAATACACATAAAATAAAGTAGATCTCTATAGAAATATATATACAAAATACATATGAAATTATGTAAATACGTATAAAAATATATATACAAAATACATATCAAATAATGTAAATACGTGTCAAAATAAATAAACAAAATATCATGAAAAAAATGTGTATTTGTATGAAAATAGATCATAGATAATAAATTTGTATAAAATATATATGCAAGATACACATTAAATAATGTAAATATGTATAAAAAAGTATATACAAAAAACAAATAGAATAATGTAACATCGTATCAAAATAAATACACCGAATATTAATAAAATAATGTAAATTTCTATGAAAATAAAGATGCAAAATTCCCATAAAATAGCGCATTTCTTATAAAAATATATATACCAAAATACACATAAAATATTTAAATTTGCATTGAAATAAATATACAAAATGCACATACAATAAGGTAAATTTGTATTGAAAGAGATATGCAAAAATACATATAAAACAATGTAAATTTGTTTCAAAATATATATACGAATTCAAATAAAAAAACGTAGATTTCTATAGAAATATATTTACAAAATACACATAAAATTAAGTAAATACGTATAAAAAAATGTATACAAAATACACATAAAATAATGTAATTTCGAATTAAAATAAATGTAAATTTGAATGAAAATATAAAAACAAATACACTTAGAATAACGTAAATTTGTATAAAATATATATGCAAGATACACATTAAATAATGTAAATGTGTATAAAAAAATATATACTAAAAACAAATAGAATAATGTAAAATCGTATCAAAATAAATACACAGAATATCAATAAAATAATGTAAATTTGTATGAAAATAAAGATGCAAAATTCCCAAAAATTATCGCATTTTTTATAAAAATATATATACCAAAATACACATAAATATTTAAATTTGTATTGAAATAAATATACAAAATGCATATACAGTAAGGTAAATTTGTATTAAAAGAGATATTCAAAAATACATGTAAAACAATGTAAATTTGTTTCAAGATATATATACGAATACACATAAAATAAAGTAGATTTCTATAGAAATATATATACAAAATACATATGAAATTATGTAAATACGTATAAAAATATATATACAAAATACATATCAAATAATGTAAATTCGTGTCAAAATAAATAAACAAAATATCATGAAAAGAATGTGTATTTGTATAAAAATAGATAATAGATAATAAATTTGTATAAAATATATATGCAAGATACTCATTAAATAATGTAAATATGTATATAAAAGTATATACAAAAAACAAATAGAATAATGTAAATTCGTATCAAAATAAATACACCGAATATTAATAAAATAATGTAAATTTGTATGAAAATAAAGTTGCAAAATTCCCATAAAATAGCGCATTTCTTATAAAAATATATATACCAAAATACACATAAAATATTTAAATTTGTATTGAAATAAATATACAAAATGCACATACAATAAGGTAAATTTGTATTCAAAGAGATATGCAAAAATACATATAAAACAATGTAAATTTGGTTCAAAATATATATACGAATACAAATAAAAAAACGTAGATTTCTATAAAAATATATATACAAAATACACATAAAATTAAGTAAATACGTATAAAAAAATGTATACAAAATACACATAAAATAATGTAAATTCGATTTAAAATAAATAAACAAAATACCAATAAAAGAATGTGTATTTGGATAAATATAAATATACAAAATAAATATACAAAATAAACATAAAATAAGGTAGATTTGTAATAAAATATATGTACAAAATACACATAAAATAATGTAAATTTATATGAAAATATATATACAAATACACATAAAATACCATGAATTTGTATAAAAATATATATTCAAAATAAATATTAAATAATGTAAAAGCGTATAAAAATATATATACAAAGTACATATAAAATAATGTAAATTCGTATCAATATAAAACAACAAAACACCAATAAAATAATATATATATATATATATATATATATATATATATATATATATATATATATATCTATATATATATATATATATATATATATATATATATATATATATATATATATATATATATATATATATATATATATATATATATATATGAATGAGAATAAATTTAGAAAATACACATAACTTAACTAAAATTTGTATTAAAATATATACAAAAATACATATAAATAATTAGAGTTTGTATGTAAATAGAAAATACACATAAAACTAGGTAAATTTCTTTTGAAATGTATATACAAAATAGCCATAAAATATTGTAAATTTGTGTCAAAATATATAAACAAATACACATAAAATAACGTAAATTTGTATGAAAAATATATACAAAATACACATAGAAAAATGTCAATTCGTATCAAAATGAATAAGCAGAATATCAATAAAATAATGTATATTTGTATGAAAATAAAGATGCAAAATACCCAAAAAATAAAGCATATGTTTATAAAAATACAGACACAAAAATACACATCGAATAATTAAATTTGTATTAAAATTAATATACAAAATGCGTATATAATAAGGTAAATTTGTATTGAAAAAATATACAATATATACGTTTACTCATACAAATTTATATTATTTTAATGGTATTTTGTTTATTTATTTTGATACGAATTACATGATTATATGTGTATTTTGTACAAATTTTTTTATACGTATTTACATTATTTAATATGTATTTTGTTTATATATTTTCATACAAATTTACGTTATTATATGTGTATTTGTATAAATATTTTGATACAAATTTAGTTTATTTCATGTATTTTGTATATATATTTCCATTCAAATTTAGCTTATTTTGTGTGTATTTTGTATATATTTTCATACAAATTTAAATACTTCTGTGTATTTATGTATATAGTTTTATATAAATTTACGTTATTTTATGTGTATTTTGTATATTTATATTTATACAAACACATTCTTTTATTGGTATTTTGTTTATTTATTTTGATACGAATTTACATTATTTTATGTATTTTGTATACATTTTTTATACGTATTTACTTCACTTTATGTGTATTTTGTATATATATATTTATAGAAATCTACGTTATTATATGTATTATACATATTTTGAAACAAATTTACATTGCTTTATATGTATTTTGCGTATCTATTTCAATACAAATTTACCTTATTGTATGTGTTTTTATATATTTATTTTAATACAAATCTAATTTTTTTATGTGTATTTTGGTATATATATTTTTATAAATAAAAAAAATGCGTTATTTTATTGGTATTTTGCCTCTTTATTTTCATACAAATTTACATTATTTTATTAATATTCTGTGTATTTATTTTGATACGATTTTACATTATTCTATTTGTGTTTTGTATATATTTTTTTATACAAATTTACGTTATTTTAAGTGTATTTGTTTATGTATTTTCATTCAAATTTACATTATTTTATGTGTATTTTGTATATGTATTTCCATACAAATTTACCTAATTTATGTGTATTTTGTATATTTATTTTCATACAAATTTAAAATATTTTTGTGTAATTTTGTATATAGTTTGATACAAATTTAGGTTATTTTATGTGTATTTTGAATATCTATTAAATATATATACAAAATACATATGAAATTATGTAAATACGTATAAAATATATATACAAAATACATATCAAATAATGTAAATTCGTGTCAAAATAAATAAACAAAATATCATGAAAAGAATGTGTATTTGTATGAAAATAGATAATAGATAATAAATTTGTATAAAATATATATGCAAGATACACATTAAATAATGTAAATATGTATAAAAAGTATATACAAAAACAAATAGAATAATGTAAAATCGTATCAAAATAAATACACAGAATATTAATAGAATAATGTAAATTTGTATGAAAATAAAGATGCAAAATTCCCATAAAATAGCGCATTTTTTATAAATATATATATTCCAAAATACACATAAAATTTTTAAATTTGTATTGAAATAAATATACAAAATGCATATACAATAAGATATATTTGTATTGAAAGAGATATGCAAAATTACAGATAAAACAATGTAAATTTGTTTCAAAATATATATACGAATACAAATAAAAAAACGTAGATTTCTATAAAAATATATATACAAAATACACATCAAATTAAGTAAATACGTATTAAAAAATTTATTCAAAATACACATAAAATAATGTAAATTCGAATTAAAATAGATAAACAAAATACCAATAAAAGAATGTGTATTTGGATAAATATAAATATACAAAATACATACAAAATAAACATAAAATAAGGTAGATTTGTAATAAAATATATGTACAAAATACACATACAATAATGTAAATTTATATGAAAATATATATACAAATACACATAAAATACCATGAATTTGTATAAAATATATATTCAAAATAAATATTAAATAATGTAAGAGCGTATAAAAATATATATACAAAGTACATATAAAATGAAAATTAAGATGCAAAATACCTATAAAATAACGCATTTTTTTATAAAATTATTGATACCAAAATACACATAAAATATTTGAACTTGTATTAAAATAAATATACAAAATGCACATACAATAAGGTAAATTTGTATTGAAATAGATATGCAAAAGACATATAAAATAATGTAAATTTGTTTCAAAATATATATACGAATACACATAAAATAACGTAGATTTCTATAAAAATACATATACAAAATACACATAATATTAAGTAAATACGTATAAAAAATGTATACAAAATACACATAAAATAATGTAAATTCGTATAAATGTAAATAAACAATATACCAATAAAAGAATGTTTATTTGTATAAATATAAATATACAAAATGCACATAAAATAACGTAGATTTATATAAAACCATATACATAAAATAACGCAAATTTCTATAAAAATATATGTACAAAAATGAACATAAAATAAATTTGCATAAAAATATATATACAAAACACACTTTAGATAATGTAAATGAGTATAAAAATATGTATACAAAATACCTATGAAATAATCTAAATTCGTATCGAATTAAATTAGGAAATTCCAATAAAATAATGTAATTTTGGATGAAAATATATATACAAAATACACATAAAATAACCTAAATACAAATACAAGTATACACATAAAATAATTTAAAATTGAATGAAATAAATATACAAAATAAACATAAAATAAGGTAAATTTGTAATGAAATATATGAAAAAATACACATAAAATAATATAAATTTGTATGAAAATATATATGCAAATACACATTAAATAGCATGAATTTGTATAAAATTTGTATCAAAATATATACTTATTACACACAATAAAATAACGTAATTTTTTTATGAAAATGTATATACAAAATACACATAAAATAATTTAAATACGTAGAAAAATATATATACAAAAAACACATAAAATAATGTAAATTTGTATGAAAATATATAAACAAATACACATAAAATAATGTAAATTTGGATGAAATATATATACAAAATGAACATTAAATAATGTAAATATGTATAAAAAATATACAAAATACACATAGAATAATGTTAAATCGTATCAAAATAAATAAAGAGAATATCAATAAAATAATGTAAATTTGTATGAAAATAAAGATGCAAAATATCCATATAATAACGCATATTTGCATAAAAATATATACAAAACTACATATAAAATAGTTAAGTTTGTATTAAAATAAATATACAAAATGCACGTACAATAAAGTAAATTTGTATTGAAATAGATATGCAAAATACACATCAATAATGTAAATTTGTATCAAAATATATATACGAATACTCATAAAATAAAGTAAATTTCTATGAAAATATACATACAAAATAGATATACAAAATACACATATAACTAGTTAAATTTGTATTTAAATACATGTACAAAAACACATAAAATAATGTAGATTTGTATGAAATGAAAACAAATACATTTTATATAAAATATATATACAAAATACACATAGAATAATGTAAAATCATATCAAAATAAATACACAGAATATCAATAAAATAATGTAAATTTGTATGAAAATAAAGATGCAAAATACCCATAAAATAAAGCATATTTTATAAAATACATATACAAAAATACACATAGATTAATCAAATTTGTATTAAAATTAATATACAAAATGCACATACAATAAGGTAAATTTGTATTGAAAAAATATGCAAAATACACATAAAATAATGTAAATTTGTTTCAAAATAGATATACGAATACACATAAAATAACGCAGATTTCTATAGAAATATATATACAAAATACACATGAAATAATGTAAATACGTATAAAAATATATATACAAAATACACATTAAATAATGTTAATTCGTGTCAAAATAAATAAACAAAATATCATGAAAAGAATGTGTATTTGTATGAAAATAGATATACAAAATACACATAAAATAACCTAAATTTGTATAAAACTATATACAAAAATACAGAAAAATAATTTAAACTTGTATGAAAATAAATATACAAAAAACATAAAAATAGGTAAATTTGTATTGAAATACATATACAAAATACACATAAAATAATGTAAATTTGAATGAAAATATATAAACATATAGACTTAAAAGAACATTAATTTGTATCAAATATATATACAAAAAAAACATTAAATAATGTAAATATGTATAGCAAAATATATACAAAACACAAATAAAATAATGTAAAATCGTATCAAAATAAATAGAGAAAATATTAATAAAATAATGTAAATATGTATGAAAATTAAGATGCAAAATACCCATAAAAGAACGCATTTTTATAAATATATAAATACGAAAAAACATAAAATATTTGATTTTGTATTAAAATAAATAGATATACAAAATACACATAAAATAAGCTAAATTTGAATTGAAATATATATACAAAATACATAAAATAATGTAAATATATATCAAAATACCTATACAAATACACATATAATAACGTAAATTTGTATAAAAATATATAAACAAAATACACATTAAATAATGTAAATACGTATAAAAAAATGTAAAAAATACACAAATAATCATGTAATTCGTATCAAAATAAATAGACAAAATACCAATAAAATAATGTAAATTTCTATGAGAAAACATATACAAAATACACATAAATAACGCAAATATCAATAAAATATATATAATATAATATATTTTATACATATTTAAAATATTTAATGTATATTTTGTATATATATATTATCCAAATTTACGTGATTTTATATGTATTTGTTTATATATTTTCATACAAATTTACATTATTTTATGTGAGTTTTGTATATGTATTTCAATACAAATTTGCCTAACTTTATGTGTATTTTGCATATCTATTTTAAATTTAAACTATTTTTGTGTATATTTGTATATATTTTTATACAAATTTTAGTTATTTTATTTGTTTTTTGTATATATATTTTCCTACAAATATACATCCTTTTATTGGAATTTTGTGTATTTAATTTTTTACGAATTTACATTATTTTATGTGTATTTTGTATATATATTTTTCTACGTATATTTTCTACGTACAATTTTATGTGTATTATATATATACATTTTCATAAACATTTACGTTATTTTATTGTGTGTATTCGTATATATTTTGAAAAATTTTATACAAATTCATGTTATTGTGTGTATTCGTATATATTTTCATACAAATTTATATTATTTTATGTGTATTCTTACATATATTTTATTACAAATTTACCTTATTTTATGTTTATTTTGTATATTTATTTCATTCAATTTTAAATTATTTAATGTGTATATTTGTATTTAGGTTATTTTATGTGTGTTTTCTATATATATATTTTCATCCAAAATTACATTATTTTATTGTTATTTTCTTAATTTAACTCGATACGAATTTAGATTATTTCATAGGTATTTTGTATACATATTTTTATACTCATTTACATTATCTAATGTGTGTTTTGTATATATTTTTTTATGCAAACTAATTTTATGTGCATTTTTGTACATATATTTTCATAGAAACTTAAAACGTTATTTTATGTGTATTTTGTATATGTTTTCTCATACAAATTTACATTATTTAATTAGTTTTTTGTTTATTTATTTTGATACGAATGACTTGATTATTGGTGTATTTTGTAAATATTTTATTATACGTATTTACATTACTTAATGTGTATTTTGTATATATATTTTTTTTACAAATTTACGTTATTATATGTGTATTTGTTAAAAATATTTTGAAACGAATTTACTTTATTTTATGTATTTTGTATATATATTTCAATTCAAATTTAGCTTATTTTGTGTGTATTTTGTATATCTATTTTCATACAAATTTAATTATTTCTGTGTATTTTGCATATAGTTTTATACAAATTTACGTTATTTTATGTGCATTTTGTATATTTATATTTATACAAATACACATTCTCTTATTGGTATTTTGTTTTTTTATATTTATACGAATTTACATTATTTTATGTGTATTTTGTATACATTTTTGATTCGTATTTACTAATTTTATTTGTATTTTGTATATATATATTTATAGAAATCTACGTTATTTTATGTGTATTCGTATATATATTTTGAAACAAATTTACATTGTTTTATATGTTTTTTGCATATCTATTTCAATACAAATTTACCTTATTGTATGTGCATTTTGTATATTTATTTTAATACAAATTCAAATATTTTATGTGTATTTTGGTATATATAATTTTATAAAAAATGCGTTATTTTATAGGTATTTTGCATCTTAGTTTTCATAGAAATGTACATTATTTATTAATATTCTGTGTATATATTTTGATACGATTTTATATTATACTATTTGTGTTTTGTATATATTTTTTTATACATATTTTCATTATTAATGTGTATTTTTTATATATATTTTATACAAATTTACGTCATTTTAAGTGTATTTGTTTATATAATTTCATTCAAATTTACATTATTTTAAGTGTATTTTGTATATGTATTTCAATACAAATTTACCTAATTTTATGTGTATTTTTTATATTTATTTTCATACAAATTAAAATAATTTTTGTTTTTTGTATATACATATAGAGTAAATTTCTGAAAATATATATTCAAAATACATATAAAATTATGTAAATAAGTATAAAATATATATATCAAATACACCTAAAAAAATGAAAATTTGTATCAAAATAAATAAACAAAATTCCGATAAAAGAAATTATATTTGTAGGAAAATAAATATACAAAATACACATAAAATTACGAAAATTTGAATGAAAGTATATACAAAAAAAACAAAAAAATAAATTTCAATTTGTATGAAATTAGATATACAAGATACACATATAATTAGTTAAATTTGTATTTAAATACATGTACAAAATACACATAAAATAATATAAATTTGTATGAAATGAAAACAAATTCACATAAAATAACGTACATTTGTATAAAATAGATATACAAAATATACATAGAATAATGTAAAATCGTATCAAAATAAATACACAGAATATCAATAAAATAATGTAATTTTGTATGAAAATAAAGATGCAAGATACCCATAAAATAAAGCATTTTTTTTTAAATACATATACAAGAATACACGAAGAATAATTAAATTTGTATTAAAATCAATATACAAAATGCACGTACAATAAGGTAAATTTGTATTGAAAAAATATACAAAATGCACATTAAAGCGTAAATTTGTTTAAAAATCTATATACGAATACACATAAAATAACGTAGATTTCTATAGAAATATATATACAAAATACACATGAAATGATGTAAATACGTATAAAATATATATATACAAAATACACATTAAATAATTTAAATTCTCGTCAAAATAAATAAACAAAATATCAATAAAAGAATGTGTATTTGTATGAAAATAGATATACAAAATACTCATAAAATAACCTAAGTTTGTATAAAACTATATACAAAAATACACAAAAATAATTTAAATTTGTATGAAAATAAATATACAAAATACACATAAAATTAGGTAAATTTGTATTGAAATACATATACAAAATACACATAAAATAATGGAAATTTGAATGAAAATATATAAACATATACACTTAAAATAACTTAAATTTGTATCAATTATATATACAAAATACTAATTAAATAATGTAAATATGTATAAAAAAATATATACAAAACACAAATAGAATAATGTAAAATCGAATCAAAATAAATACACAGAATATTAATTAAATAATGTAAATTTGTATGAAAATAAAGATGCAAAATAGCCATAAAATAACGCATTTTTTATAAAAATATATATACAAAAATACACATAAAATATTAAAATTTGTATTAAAATAAATATAAAAAATGCACATACTGTAAGGTAAATTTGTATTGAAATAGATATGCAAAATACATATAAAAGAATGTAAATTTGTTTCAAAATATATATACGAATACACATAAAATAACGTTGATTTCTATAAACATATATACAAAATACACATAAAATGAAGTAAATACGTATTAAAAAATGAATACAAAATTCACATAAAAATCGTATCAAAATAAATAAACAAAATACCAGTAAAAGAATGTGTATTTGTATAAATATAAATATACAAAATACACATAAAATATCGTAAATTTGTATAAAACTATATACAAAAATACACAGAACAAATACACATTTTTTTATTGGTATTTTGTTTATTTATTTTGTTTCGAATTTATATTATTTTATGAGTATTTTGTTTACATTTTTTTATACGTATTTACCTAATTTTATGTGTATTTTGTATATATATTTTTATAGAAATCTACGTTATTTTATGTGTATTCGTATATATATTTTGAAAGAAATTTACAATTTTTTATATGTATTTTTGCATATCTCTTTCAACAGAAGTTTACCTTATTGTATGTGCATTTTGTATATTTATTTCAATACAAATTTAAATATTTTATGTGTATTTTGGTATATATATTTTTATAAGAAATGCGCTATTTGATGGTAATTTTGCATCTTTATTTTCATACAAATTTACATTATTTTATTAATATTCGGTGTATTTATTTTGATACGATTTTACATTATTCTATTTGTTTTTTGTATATATATATATTTTTTTTATACATATTTACATTATTTAATGTGTATCTTGCATATATATTACATACAAATTAATTATCTATTATTCTATGTGTATTTTTGTATATGTATTTTAAAAAAAAATATGCTTTATCTTATGGGTATTTTGCATCTTTATTTTCATACAAATTTAAATTATTTTATTGATATTCTGTGTACCTATTTTGATACGATTTTACATTATTCTATGTATAATAAAAATAAATTCAGAATACACAAAAATAGATATGCAAAATACATATAAACAATGTAAATTTGTTTCAAAATATATATACGAATACACATGAAATAAGGTAGATTTCCATAAAAATATATATACAAAATACACATAAAATTAAGTAAATACGAATAAAAAATGTATACAAAATACACATAAAATAATGTAAATTAGTATCAAAATAAATAAACAAAATACCAATAAAAGAATGTGTATTTGTATAAATATATATATACAAAATACACATTAAATAATATAAATTTGTTTAAAACTATACGAAGTACACATGAAATGATGTAAATTCGTATAAAAATATATATACAAAATACACATTAAATAATGTAAATTCGCGTCAAAATAAATAAACAAAATATAAATAAAAGAATGTGTATTTGTATGAAAATAGATATACAAAATACACATAAAATCACCTAAATTTGTATCAAACTATATACAAATATACACAAAATATTTTAAATTTGTATGGAAATAAATATACAAAATACACATAAAATTAGGTAAATTTGTATTGAAATACATACACAAAATACACATAAAATAATGTAAATTTGAATGAAAATACATAAACAAATACACTTGAAATAACGTAAATTTGTATAAAAAAAATGTACAAAACACAAATAGAATAATGTAAAATCGTATCAAAATAAATACACAGAATATTAATAAAATAATGTAAATTTGTATGAAAATAAAGAAGCAAAATACCCATAAAATAACGCATTTTTTTTTATTTATAAAAATATATATACCAAAATACACATCAAAAAATTAAATTTGTATTAAAATAAATATACAAAAAACACATACAATAAGGTAAATTTGTATTGAAATAGATATTCAAAATACATATAAAACAATGTAAATTTGTTTCAAAGTATATATACGAATACACATAAAATAACGTAGATTTCTATAAAAATATATATACAAAATACACATAAAATGAAGTAAATACGTATAAAAAAATGTATACACAATACACATAAAATAATGTAAATTCGTATCAAAATAAATAAACAAAATACCAATAAAAGAATGTGTATTTGTATAAAGATAAATATACAAAATACACATAAAATAACGTTAATTTATATAAAACTATATACAAAAAACACAGAAGTAATTAAATTCTTATAAAAATAGATATACAAAATACAGATAAAATAAGCTAAATTTGAATTGAAATGTATATACAAAATACATAAAATAATGTAAATTTGTATCAAAATATTTATAAAAATACATATAATAACGTAAATTTGTTTAAAAATATATAAACAAAATACACATTAAGTAATGTAAATACGTATAAAAAATATGTACAAAATACACATATAATCATTTAATTCGTATCAAACTAAATAAACAAAATATCAATAAAATAATGTAAATTTGAATGAGAAAACATATACAAATACATATAAAATAACGCAAATTTCTTTAAAAATATTTGTCCAAAATTAGCGTAAAATAAAGTAACTATGGATAAAAATATATATACAAAACACACACTAAATAATGTAAATGCGTACATAAAATAACCTAAATTTGTATAAAACTATATACAAAAATACACAAAAATAATTTAAATTTGTATGAAAAGAAATATAGAAAATACACATAAAATTAGGTTAATTTGTATTGAAATACATATACTAAATACACAAAAAATAATGTAAATTTGAAAGAAAATATATAAACAAATACACATATAATAACGTAAATTTGTATGAAATATATATACAAAATACACATTAAATAATGTAAATATGTTTAAAAAATATATACAAAACACAAATAGAATATTGTAAAATCGTATCAAAATTTTCGTTATAATATGTAATATTATAAATATTTTGATACAAATCTACATTATTTTATGTATTTTGTATATACATTTCAATTCAAATTTAGCTTATTTTATCTGTATTTGTATATCTATTTTCATGAATTTAATTACTTCTGTGTATTTTTGTATATAGTTTTATACAAATTTACGTTATTTTATGTATTTTATATTTATATTTATACAAATACACATTCTTTTATTGGTATTTTGTTTATTTATTTTGATACAATTTACATTATTTTATGTATTTTGTATACATTTTCTTATACGTATTTACTTCATTTTTATGTGTATTTGTATATATATTTATACAAATCTACGTTATTTTATGTGTATTCGTATATATATTTTGAAACAAATTTACATTGTTTTATATGTATTTTGCATATCTATTTCAATACAGATTTACCTTATTGTATGTGTATTTTGTATATTTATTTTAATACAAATTAATTTTTTCATGTGTATTTTGGTATATATATTTTTATAAAAAATGCGTTATTTAATGGGTATTTTGCATCTTTATTTTCATACAAATTTACTTTGTTTTATTAATATTCTGTGTATTTATTTTGATACGATTTTACATTATTCTATTTGTGTTTTGTATATATTTTTTTTATACATATTTACATTATTTAATATGTATTTTGTATATTTTAAAACAAATTTACGTTATTTTATGCTCATCTGTTAAAATATTTTGATACAAATTTACATTATTTTATGTATTTTGTATATATATTTCTATACAAATTTAGTTTATTTTATGAATATTTTGTCTATCTATTTTCATTTGTATCAAAATAAATAAACAAAATAGCAATAAAATAATGTAAATTTGTATGAGAAAACATATACAAATGCACATAAAATAAAGTAAATTTGCAAATTTGTATTGAAATAGATATGCAAAATACATATAAAACAATGTAAATTTGTTTCAAAATATATATACGAATACACATAAAATAACGTAGATTTCTATAAAAATATGTACAAAATACATAAAATGAAGTAAATACGTATAAAAAAATGAATACAAAAAATACATAAAAATCGTATCAAAATAAATAAACAAAATACCAGTAAAAGAATGTGTATTTGTAAAAATATAAATATACAAAATACACATAAAATATCGTAAATTTGTATAAAACTATATACAAAAATACACAGAAGTAATTAAATTTGTATGAAAATATATATACAAAATACAGCTAAATTAAGCTAAATTTGAATTGAAATGTACATACAAAATACATAAAATAATGTAAATCTGTATCAAAATATTTATTCAAATACATATAATAACGTAGATTTGTTTAAAAATATATAAACAAAATACACATTAAGTAATGTAAATACGTGTAAAAAATATGTACAAAATACACATATAATCATGTAATTCGTATCAAAATAAATAAACAAAATAGCAATAAAATAATGTAAATTTGTATGAGAAAACATATAAATAACGCAAATTTCTATAAAAATATATGTACAAAAATGCACATTAAATAAAGTAAATTTGCAAAAAAATATATATACAAAACACACACTAAATAATGTAAATGCGTACATAAAATAACCTAAATTTGTATAAAACAATATACAAAAATACACAAAAATAATTTAAATTTGTTTGAAAAGAAATATACAAAATACACATAAAATTAGGTAAATTTGTATTGAAATACATATACAAAATACACATCAAATAATGTAAATTTGAATGAAAATATATAAACAAATACACTTAAAATAACGTAAATTTGTATAAAATATATATGCAAGATACACATTAAATAATGTAAATGTGTATAAAAAATATATATACAAAAAACAAATAGAATAATGTAAAATCGTATCAAAATAAATACACAGAATATCAATAAAATAATGTAAATTTGTATGAAAATAAAGATACAAAATTCCCCAAAATTATCGCATTTTTATAAAAATATATTTACCAAAATACACATAAAATATTTAAATTTGTATTGAAATAAATATACAAAATGCATATACAGTAAGGTAAATTTGTATTGAAAGAGATATTCAAAAATACATATAAAACAATGTAAATTTGTTTCAAAATATATATACGAATACACATAAAATAAAGGAGATTTCTATAGAAATATATATACAAAATACATATGAAATTATGTAAATACGTATAAAAATATATATACAAAATACATATCAAATAATGTAAATTCGTGTCAAAATAAATAAACAAAATATCATGAAAAGAATGTGTATTTGTATGAAAATAGATAATAGATAATAAATTTGTATAAAATATATATGCAAGATACACATTAAATAATGTAAATATGTATAAAAAGTATATAAAAAAACAAATAGAATAATGTAACATCGTATCAAAATAAATAAAACGAATATTAATCAAATAATGTAAATTTGTATGAAAATAAAGATGCAAAATTCCCATAAAATAGCGCATTTCTTATTAAAATATATATACCAAAATACACATAAAATATTTAAATTTGCATTGAAATAAATATACAAAATGCACATACAATAAGGTAAATTTGTATTGAAAGAGATATGCAAATATACATATAAAACAATGTAAATTTGTTTCAAAATATATATACGAATACAAAAAAAAAACGTAGATTTCTATAAAAATATATATACAAAATACACATAAAATTAAGTAAATACGTATAAAAAAATGTATACAAAATACACATAAAATAATGTATTTTCGAATTAAAATAAATGTAAATTTGAATGAAAATATAAAAACAAATACACTTAAAATAACGTAAATTTGTATAAAATATATAAGCAAGATACACATTAAATAATGTAAATGTGTATAAAAAATTATATACAAAAAACAAATAGAATAATGTAAAATCGTATCAAAATAAATACACAGAATATCAATAAAATAATGTAAATTTGTATGAAAATAAAGATGCAAAATTCCCAAAATTATCGCATTTTTTATAAAAATATATATACCAAAATACACATAAAATATTAAAATTTTTATTGAAATAAATATACAAAATGCATATACAGTAAGGTAAATTTGTTTTAAAAGAGATATTCAAAAATACATATAAAACAATGTAAATTTGTTTCAAAATATATATACGAATACACATAAAATAAAGTAGATTTCTAAAGAAATATATATACAAAATACATATGAAATTATGTAAATACGTATAAAAATATATATACAAAATACATATCAAATAATGTAAATTCGTGTCAAAATAAATAAACAAAATATCATGAAAAGAATGTGTATTTGTATAAAAATAGATAATAGATAATAAATTTGTATAAAATACATATGCAAGATACTCATTAAATAATGTAAATATGTATAAAAAAGTATATACAAAAAACAAATACAATAATGTAAATTCGTATCAAAATAAATACACCGAATATTAATAAAATAATGTAAATTTGTATGAAAATAAAGATGCAAAACTCCCATAAAATAGCGCATTTCTTATAAAAATATATATACCAAAATACACATAAAATATTTAAATTTGTATTGAAATAAATATACAAAATGCACATACAATAAGGTAAATTTGTATTGAAAGAGATATGCAAAAATTCATATAAAACAATGTAAATTTGTTTCAAAATATATATACGAATACAAATAAAAAAACGTAGATTTCTAAAAAAATATATATACAAAATACACATAAAATTAAGTAAATACGTATAAAAAAATGTATTCAAAATACACATAAAATAATGTAATTTCGAATTAAAATAAATGTAAATTTGAATGAAAATATAAAAACAAATACACTTAAAATAACGTAAATTTGTATAAAATATATATGCAAGATACACATTAAATAATGTAAATGTGTATAAAAAAATATATACAAAAAACAAATAGAATAATGTAAAATCGTATCAAAATAAATACACAGAATATCAATAAAATAATGTAAATTTGTATTTTTTTTTTTTTACAGCAAAGGAGACAGTTCAAGGGCACACAAAAAGCAAACATTAATAAAAAAAAAACCCGCTACTCACTGCTCCTAAAAATTATTTTGTATATCTATTTTATACAAATGTACGTTATTTTATGTGAATTTGTTTTCATTTCATACAAATTTACATTATTTTATGTGTATTTTGTACATGTATTTAAATACAAATTTAACTAATTACATATTTTTATAAAAATACATATACAAAAATACACATAGATTAATCAAATTTGTATTAAAATTAATATACAAAATACACATACAATAAGGTAAATTTGTATTGAAAAAATATGCAAAATACACATAAAACAATGTAAATTTGTTTCAAAATATATATACGAATACACATAAAATAACGCAGATTTCTATAGAAATATATATTCAAAATACAATTGAAATAATGTAAATACGTATAAAAATATATATACAAAATACACATTAAATAATGTTAATTCGTGTCAAAATAAATAAACAAAATATCATGAAAAGAATGTGTATTTGTATGAAAATAGATATACAAAATACACATAAAATAACCTAAATTTGTATAAAACTATAAACAAAAATACACAAAAATAATTTAAACTTGTATGAAAATAAATATACAAAAAACATATAAAATTAGGTAAATTTGTATTGAAATACATATACAAAATACACATACAATAATGTAAATTTGAAAGAAAATATATAAACATATAGACTTAAAATAACGTAAATTTGTATTAAATATATTTACAAAAAACACATTAAATAATGTAATATGTATAAAAAAAATATATACAAAACACAAATAAAATAATGTAAAATCGTATCAAAATAAATACAGAAAATATTAATAAAATAATGTAAATTTGTATGAAAATTAAGATGCAAAATACCCATAAATTAACGCATTTTTTATAAAAATATATATACGAAAAAACATAAAATATTTGATTTTGTATTAATATAAATAGATATACAAAATACACATAAAATAAGCTAAATTTGATTCAAAATATATATACAAAATTCATAAAATAATGTAAATTTGTATCAAAATACCTATACAAATACACATATAATAACGTAAATTTGTATAAAAATATATAAACAAAATACACATTAAATAATGTAAATACGTATAAAAAAAATGTAAAAAATACACAAATAATCATGTAATTCGTATCAAAATAAATAGACAAAATACCAATAAAATAATGTAAATTTCTATGAGAAAACATATACAAAATACACATAAATAACGCAAATATCAATAAAAATATATATAATATAATATATTTTTATACATATTTAAAATATTTAATGTATATTTTGTATATATATATTTTATCCAAATTTGCGTGATTTTATATGTATTTGTTTACATATTTTCATACAAATTTACGTTATTTTATGTGAGCTTTGTATATGTATTTCAATACAAATTTGCCTAACTTTATGTGTATTTTGCATATCTATTTTCAAACAAATTTAAATTATTTTTGTGTATTTTTGTATATATTTTTATACAAATTCTAGTTATTTTATTTGTTTTTGTATATATATATTTTCCTACAAATATACATTCTTTTATTGGAATTTTGTGTATTTAATTTTTTACGAATTTACATTATTTTATGTGTATTTTGTATATATATTTTTCTACGTATTTAAACTATTGTATGTGTATTTTATATATACATTTTCATAAAAATTTACGTTATTTTATTGTGTGTATTCGTATATATTTTGAAACATTTTATACAAATTCATGTTATTTTATGTGTATTTGTATATATTTTTAATAAAAATTTATATTAATTTATGTGTATTACATATATTTTATTACAAATTTACCTTATTTTATGTTTATTTTGTATATTTATTTCATTCAATTTTAAATTATTTAATGTGTATATTTGTATTTGTATTTAGGCTATTTTATGTGTGTTTTCTATATATATTTTCATCCAAAATTACATTATTTTATCGTTATTTTCTTAATTTAACTCGATACGAATTTAGATTATTTCATAGGTATTTTGTATACATATTTTTATACTCATTTACATTATCTAATGTGTGTTTTGTATATATTTTTTTATGCAAACTAATTTTATGTGCATTTTTGTACATATATTTTTATAGAAACTTAAAACGTTATTTTATGTGTATTTTGTATATGTTTTCTCATACAAATTTACATTATTTAATTAGTTTTTTGTTTATTTATTTTGATACGAATGACTTGATTATTGGTGTATTTCGTAAATATTTTTTTATACGTATTTACATTACTTAATGTGTATTTTCTTTATATATTTTTTTTTACAAATTTACGTTATTATATGTGTATTTGTTAAAAATATTTTGAAACGAATTTACTTTATTTTATGGATTTTGTATATATATTTCAATTCAAATTTAGCTTATTTTGTGTGCATTTTGTATATCTATTTTCATGCAAATTTAATTACTTCTGTGTATTTTTGTATATAGTTTTATACAAATTTACGTTATTTTATGTGCATTTTGTATATTTATATTTATACAAATACACATTCTCTTATTGGTATTTTGTTTATTTATATTTATACGAATTTACATTATTTTATGTGTATTTTGTATACATTTTTGATTCGTATTTACTTAATTTTATTTGTATTTGGTATATATATATTTATAGAAATCTACGTTATTTTATGTGTATTCGTATATATATTTTGAAACAAATTTTCATTGTTTTATATGTTTTTTGCATATCTATTTCAATACAAATTTACCTTATTGTATGTGCATTTTGTATATTTATTTTAATACAAATTCAAATATTTTATGTGTATTTTGGTATATATAATTTTATAAAAAATGCGTTATTTTATAGGTATTTTGCATCTTAGTTTTCATACAATTGTATATTATTTTATTAATATTCTGTGCATATATTTTGATACGATTTTATATTATACTATTTGTGTTTTGTATATATTTTTTTATACATATTTTCATTATTTAAAGTGTATTTTTTATATATATTATATACAAATTAACGTCATTTTAAGTGTATTTGTTTATATAATTTCATTCAAATTTACATTATTTTAAGAGTTTTTTATATATGTATTTCAATACAAATTTACCTAATTTTCTGTGTATTTTGTATATTTATTTTCATACAAATTTAAATTATTTTTGTGTTTTTTTGTATATACATATAGAGTAAATTTCTATGAAAATATATATTCAAAATACATATAAAATTATGTAAATAAGTATAAAAATATATATATCAAATACACCTAAAAAAATGAAAATTCGTATCAAAATAAATAAACAAAATTCCGATAAAAGAACGTATATTTGTAGGAAAATAAATATACAAAATACACATAAAATTAGGAAAATTTGAATAAAAATATATACAAAAAAACAAAAAAATAAATTTCAATTTATATGAAAATAGATATACATAATACACATATAATTAGTTAAATTTGTATTTAAATACATGTACAAAATACACATAAAATAATGTAAATTTGTATGAAATGAAAACAAATTCACATAAAATAACGTACATTTGTATAAAATAGATATACAAAATATACATAGAATAATGTAAAGTCGTATCAAAATAAATACACAGAATATCAATAAAATAATGTAATTTTGTATGAAAATAAAGGTGCAAAATACCCATAAAATAAAGCATATTTTTTTTTAAATACATATACAAGAATACACATAGAATAATTAAATTTGTATTAAAATTAATATACAAAATGCACGTACAATAAGGGAAATTTGTATTGAAAAAATATACAAAAAGCACATAAAACAATGTATATTTGTTTCAAAATATTTATACGAATACACATAAAATAACGTATATTTCTATAGAAATATATATAAAAAATACACAAGAAATGACGTAAATACGTACAAAAAAATATATACACAATACACATTAAATAATATAAATTCGCATCAAAATAAATAAACAAAATATCAATAAAAGAATGTGTATTTGTATGAAAATAGATATACAAAATACACATAAAATATTGTAAATTTGTATAAAACTCTATTAAAAAAATACACAAAAATAATTTAAATTTGTATAAAAATATATATACAAAATACACATAAAACTAGTTGAATTTCTATTGAAATACATATACAAAATACACATAAAATAATGTAAATTTGAATGAAAATATATAAACAAATACACTTAAAATAACGTAAATTTGTATGAAATATATATAGAAAATACACATTAAATAATGTAAATATGTATAAAAAAATATATACAAAACACAAATAGAATAATGTAAAATAGTATCAAAATAAATACACAGAATATTAATAAAATAATGTAAATTTGTATGAAAATAAAGACGCAAAATACCCATAAAACAACGCATTTCTTATGAAAATATATATACCAAAATACACATAAAATATTTAAATTTGTATTACAATAAATATACAAAATGCACATACAATAAGGTAAATTTGTATTGAAATAGATATGCAAAATACACGTAAAACAATGTAAATTTGTTTCAAAATATATATACGAATACACATAAAATAACGTAGATTTCTATAAAAATATATATACAAAATACACATAAAATGAAGTAAATACGTATAAGAAAATGTATACAAAATACACGTAAAATAATGTAAACTCGTATCAAAATAAATAAACTAAATGCCAATAAAAGAATGTTTACTTGTATAAATATAAATATACAAAATACACATAAAATAACGTAAAATTGTATAAAACAATATACAAAAATAAACAAAATAGATATACGTATGAAAATAGATATACAAAACACATATAAAATAATCTAAATTTGAATTGAAATAAATATAGAAAATACATAAAATAATGTAAATTTGTATCAAAATATATATTCAAATACACATATATTAAAATTAATATACAAAATGCGTATATAATAAGGTAAATTTGTATTGAAAAAATATGCAACATACACGTTTACTCATACAAATTTATATTATTTTATTGGTATTTTGTTTATTTATTTTGATACGAATTACATGATTATATGTGTATTTGTACATATTTTTTATACGTATTTACATTATTTAATGTGTATTTTGTTTATATATTTTCATACAAATTTACGTTATTATATGTGTATTTGTATAAATATTTTGATACAAATTTACTTTATTTCATGTATTTTGTATATATATTTCAATTTCAATTTAGCTTATTTTGTGTGTATTTTGTATATATTTTCATACAAATTTAATTACTTCTGTGTATTTTTGTATATAGTTTTATATAAATTTACATTATTTTATGTGTATTTTGTATATTTATATTTATACAAATACACATTCTTTTATTGCTATTTTGTTTATTTATTTTGATACGAATTTACATTATTTTATGTGTATTTTGTATACATTTTTTTATACGTATTTACTTCATTTTGTGTATTATGTATATATATTTTTATAGAAATCTACGTTATCATATGTGTATTCGTATATATATTTTGAAACAAATTTACATTGTTTTATATGTATTTTGCATATCTATTTCAATACAAATTTACCTTATTGTATGTGTTTTTTGTATATTTATTTTAATACAAATTTAATTTTTGAGGTGTATTTTGGTATATATATTTTATAAATAAAAAATGCGTTATTTTATGGGTATTTTGCTTCTTTATTTTCATACAAATTTACATTATTTTATTAATATTCTGTGTATTTATTTTGATACGATTTTACATTATTCTATTTGTGTTTTGTACATATTTTTTTATACAAATTTACGTTATTTTAAGTGTATTTGTTTATGTATTTTCATTCAAATTTACATTAATTTATGTGTATTTTGTGTATGTATTACAATACAAATTTACCTAATTTTATGTGTATTTTGTATATTTATTTTCATACAAATTTAAAATATTTTTGTGTATTTTTGTATATAGTTTGATACAAATTTAGGTTATTTTATGTGTATTTTGTATATCTATTTTCATACAAATACACATTCTTTTATTGATATTTTGTTTATTTATTTTGACGCGAATTTTATGTGAATTTGTTATCATTTTATACAAATTTACATTATTTTATGTGTATTTTGTACATGTATTTAAATACAAATTTAACTAATTATATGTGTATTTTGTATATCTATTTTCATACAAATTGAAATTTTGTTTTTGTTTTTTTGTATATATTTTTATTCAAATTTTCGTAATCTTATAAAAATATATATACCAAAATACACATAAAATATTTAAATTTGCATTGAAATAAATATACAAAATGCACATACAATAAGGTAAATTTGTATTGAAGGAGATATGCAAAAATACATATAAAAGAATGTAAATTTGTTTCAAAATATATATACGAATACAAATAAAAAAACTTAAATTTCTATACAAATATATATACAAAATACACATAAAATTAAGTAAATACGTATAAAAAAATGTATACAAAATACACATAAAATAATGTAAATTCGAATTAAAATAAATAAACAAAATACCAATAAAAGAATGTGTATTTGGATAAATATAAATATACAAAATACACATACAAAATAAACATAAAATAAGGTAGATTTGTAAAAAAAATATATGTACAAAATACACATAAAATAATGTAAATTTATATAAAAATATATATACAAATACACATAAAATACCATGAATTTGTATAAAAATATATATTCAAAATAAATATTAAATAATGTAAAAGCGTATAAAAATATATATACAAAGTACATATAAAATAATGTAAATTCGTATCAATATAAATCAACAAAACACCAATAAAATAATATATATTTGAATGATAATAAATTTACAAAATACACATAACATAACTAAAATTTGTATCAAAATATATACAAAAATACATAGAAATAATTTGAGTTTGTATGAAAATAGATATACAAAATACTCATATAATTAGTTAAATTTGTATTTAAATACATGTACAAAATACACATAAAATAATGTAAATTTGTATGAAATGAAAACAAATTCACATAAAATAACGTACATTTGTATAAAATAGATATACAAAATATACA
The DNA here is from genome assembly GCF_024679095.1 of Eriocheir sinensis. Taxonomy (NCBI): domain Eukaryota; kingdom Metazoa; phylum Arthropoda; class Malacostraca; order Decapoda; family Varunidae; genus Eriocheir; species Eriocheir sinensis. The sequence goes on from NW_026111653.1 coordinate 296,984, forward strand.
TAGAATAATGTAAAATCGTATCAAAATAAATACACAGAATATCAATAAAATAATGTAATTTTGTATGAAAATAAAGGTGCAAAATACCCATAAAATAAAGAATATTTTTTTTAAATACATATACAAGAATACACATAGAATAATTAAATTTGTATTAAAATTAATATACAAAATGCACGTACAATAAGGAAATTTGAATTGAAAAATATACAAAATGCACATAAAACAATGTATATTTGTTTCAAAATATATATACGAATACACATAAAATAACGTATATTTCTATAGAAATATATATAAAAAATACACATGAAATGACGTAAATACGTACAAAAAAATATATACACAATACACATTAAATAATATAAATTCGCATCAAAATAAATAAACAAAATATCAATAAAAGAATGTGTATTTGTATGAAAATAGATATACAAAATACACATAAAATATTGTAAATTTGTATAAAACTCTATTAAAAAAATACACAAAAATAATTTAAATTTGTATAAAAATATATATATACAAAATACACATAAAACTAGTTGAATTTCTATTAAATACATATACAAAATACACATAAAATAATGTAAATTTGAATGAAAATATATAAACAAATACACTTAAAATAACGTAAATTTGTATGAAATATATATAGAAAATACACATTAAATAATGTAAATATGTATAAAAAAAATATATACAAAACACAAATAGAATAATATAAAATAGTATCAAAATAAATACACAGAATATTAGTAAAATAATGTAAATTTGTATGAAAATAAAGACGCAAAATACCCATAAAACAACGCATTTCTTATGAAAATATATATACCAAAATACACATAAAATATTTAAATTTGTATTACAATAAATATACAAAATGCACATACAATAAGGTAAATTTGTATTGAAATAGATATGCAAAATACACATAAAACAATGTAAATTTGTTTCAAAATATATATACGAATACACATAAAATAACGTAGATTTCTATAAAAATATATATACAAAATACACATAAAATGAAGTAAATACGTATATGAAAATGTATACAAAATACACGTAAAATAATGTAAACTCGTATCAAAATAAATAAACTAAATGCCAATAAAAGAATGTTTACTTGTATAAATATAAATATACAAAATACACATAAAATAACGTAAAATTGTATAAAACTATATACAAAAATAAACAAAATAATTAAATTTCTATGAAAATATATATACAAAACACACATAAAATAATCTAAATTTGAATTGAAATAAATATAGAAAATACATAAAATAATGTAAATTTGTATCAAAATATATATTCAAATACACATATATTAAAATTAATATACAAAATGAGTATATAATAAGGTAAATTTGTATTGAAAAATATGCAACATACACGTTTACTCATACAAATTTATATTATTTTATTGGTATTTTGTTTATTTATTTTGATACGAATTACATGATTATATGTGTATTTTGTACATATTTTTTTATACGTATTTACATCATTTAATGTGTATTTTGTTTATATATTTTCATACAAATTTACGTTATTATATGTGTATTTGTATAAATATTTTGATACAAATTTACTTTATTTCATGTATTTTGTATATATATTTCAATTTAAATTTAGCTTATTTTGTGTGTATTTTGTATATATTTTTATACAAATTTAATTACTTCTGTGTATTTTTGTATATAGTTTTATATAAATTTACATTATTTTATGTGTATTTTGTATATTTATATTTATACAAATACACATTCTTTTATTGCTATTTTGTTTATTTATTTTGATACGAATTTACATTATTTTATGTGTATTTTGTATACATTTTTTTATACGTATTTACTTCATTTTGTGTATAATGTATATATATTTTTATAGAAATCTACGTTATCATATGTGTATTCGTTTATATTTTGAAACAAATTTACATTGTTTTATATGTATTTTAGATATCTATTTCAATACAAATTTACCTTATTGTATGTGTTTTTGTATATTTATTTTAATACAAATTTAATTTTTTGATGTGTATTTTTGTATATGTATTTTTATAAAAATATGCGTTATTTTATGGGTATTTTGCTTCTTTATTTTCATACAAATTTACATTATTTTATTAATATTCTGTGTATTTATTTTGATACGATTTTACATTATTCTATTTGTGTTTTGTACTTATTTTTTTATACAAATTTACGTTATTTTAAGTGTATTTGTTTATGTATTTTCATTCAAATTTACATTATTTTATGTGTATTTTGTGTATGTATTTCAATACAAATTTACCTAATTTTATGTGTATTTTGTATATTTATTTTCATACAAATTAAAAAAAATTTTTTTATTTGTGTATATAGTTTGATACAAATTTAGGTTATTTTATGTGTATTTTGTATATCTATTTTCATACAAATACACATTCTTTTATTGATATTTTGTTTATTTATTTTGACGCGAATTTTATGTGAATTTGTTATCATTTCATACAAATTTACATTATTTTATGTGTATTTTGTACATGTATTTAAATACAAATTTAACTAATTATATGTGTATTTTGTATATCTATTTTCATACAAATTGAAATTTTTTTTGTTTTTTTGTATATATTTTTATTCAAATTTTCGTAATCTTATAAAAATATATATACCAAAATACACATAAAATATTTAAATTTGCATTGAAATAAATATACAAAATGCACATACAATAAGGTAAATTTGTATTGAAAGAGATATGCAAAAATACATATAAAAGAATGTAAATTTGTTTCAAAATATATATACGAATACAAATAAAAAAACGTAGATTTCTATAAAAATATATATACAAAATACACATAAAATTAAGTAAATACGTATAAAAAAATGTATACAAAATACACATAAAATAATGTAAATTCGAATTAAAATAAATAAACAAAATACCAATAAAAGAATGTGTATTTGGATAAATATAAATATACAAAATACACATACAAAATAAACATAAAA